>NC_064808.1:34798124-35028475 GCF_023721935.1 Panthera uncia | reverse complement strand
AGACACAGAATCTGAAGCAGGCTCCAGGCTCCAAGCTGTCAGCACAGTGCCCAACGTGGGTCTCCAACTTACGAGCTGTGAGATCATGACCTGGGCTGAAGTTGGGTGGTTAGCCGACTAGGTCACCCAGGTGCCCCTAAATATGAAACACTTTTATCCATGGCTGCCTCTTTAACCCAATAAATACAGGTCTACAGGCTTATTATTTAATGAAGACTGGAATTAAATGAATACTTCCAGTCTACCATTAATATGGGCATGAACCCTGAAATGTTTATGGCAATTTTTGCCAGATTATTTCATCTGGTGTTGTTTATGGTTTTTCTGAGATATTCTATCATCAGAAGCATAAGTCCCGGTGAAGTATTGTGCATATGTATGAAGAAGCAATTAACATTTGTATGTGAGTCTTCTTTTGTCAATATATTTGAAGATTTTATGGTTTTGTGGAGGTGACCTAATCTTCTATTCTCTGTCACCTTACTTCTGCCCATCTGACCCCATCTTCACTTTATTCCTTGATGTTAAGGACTTAGATATGTGTTCTACTGTTTCCAGCTGGCTTTTTTTCCCATGGATTGTTTTTTTGTTTTCACCTAGATATTAGCAGGACTTTAGTCCAGAATAAGCAGCAGCTATAAATTTAATAAATCTTTTCTTACTCATATTATATGCATTGTAAGCATGAGCATTTAATCATTATGTATCCATGCATTCTTTTTCATCTTTCATGAATATAATTTTTATACCAAACATTTGGAGATTTTAATAATTTTTTTCTGAAATTAAAGCCTTTATGCACAGATACAGTCATTGAAGGAAGATGGGCCTTATTTCTATTAAGGATTACTATAATTCAAGCTTTGTAAACCAATTAATCCCTTTTTACAGCTAAACAAATAGAATTGTTTGCTGAAAGTGCAAAATAAATACAGTTGGAAGGGAGGACACACTTATAGTATAGAAATAAATCCTTTAAACCCACATGATAAAGAAGGAATAAATTACTTGCAGTTTATTTTAAAACAACTAATGAAATAAGACATTACATCTCAAAAACACACAAGACTTTTGAACTTCATTAGCAACTGAACTTTTAACCGACACTTCTATTTTGGGAAAAATTCTAAAGGTCTCTGAGTTATACAGAGGAGTTGAAAATCTCCACTCACTCTTTTTAAGTTTCTTCTCACTCAGAAAAAAAAAAAAAGTCAACAACACATACTTATTTTGAAACTACCTAGTGATTTTCACTTGAGAAATGGAGATTTTACTTGGATTAGATTTTTTTTTTTTTAATAAATGAGTTAAGGATAGATTGGAGAGACAAGAAAATCCAGGTGAGGCTCATGTTTTTCCTGAGCACTGTTCCAGGCACTCTTGATAATACTGAAACATAAAAAAGACTGTGTGAATCCATCCAGAACTCACCTAATTGAGGACCAAGTTATAAACTCATTACAATGTAACTAGTAATATTTTGAAACTGTTAGCAACAATGTAGGAAATGGCATTTTTAATTGCTAACAAAAATGAACAGACAATAGAACTAAGACTTCAAAGTGGGAGAAATCTCCATGAGAAGTACTGGAGCACTTAGTCTATTTATGTTGACTTCTTACTGTCTTTGGTAAGAAACAGGATCAAATAATATTATGTTAGAAACCAACTTACATTTTGAATAGTTCTGTGCCCTGGGGTTGGCGGCGGGGGGGGGGATTCTCTGCCCCAGGGGGAAATATATATATATATATATATATATATATATATATATATATATATATATTAGGTTGATTCTGTTAAGAAAAAAGAAAGAATCACAAAATTCTTTAAACTAGACAATGATAATTAAAAGAACTATATTAATGGGGTGCCTGGGTGGCCCAGTCATTTGGGCATCTGACTCTTCATCTCAGCTTGGTCTTGATCTCAGGGTTGTGAATTAAAGCCCAGCATTGGGCTCTATGATGGGCATGAAGCCTACCTAAAACAACAACAGCAACAACAAAGGACCATGTTAAGAAAGAGGAGGAAAAAAAAAATGGAAAGAAGAGGTACTCTTAAAATGCCACCAACTATATCTTACCCAATCGAACTCTCCATTAAGATTTTGTTTATCTGTGAGTAATGATGGAATGAAGGTGATGGAGTAGACAATACTTCATAAATAGGAGAAAGAAGATTATAGGATAATAAACTGGAATTAGAAATTGAGCCAGAATAAACAAAAATGATATCTCAGGTTATACCATGAGGTCAACATACTTTAAGTTCTGTATCCTTGTGCTTCTGATGTTCTTACTAGAGATAGTAGAGTAGTCAAGGGGCTGTTACAATTCAAAAGCTTAAAGAAGAAATCCTGATGAAGCTTCTAATGCTAGCTAAGACTTACACAGCACTTATACTGTATGAATCCAAAGTGATTGGCATATTTAATTAATTCAGTCTTCTCAACAGTCCTGTGAGAGAGGTAACATCACTGATCCCATGCTCAGTTATACAGATGAGGAAACAAACACAAAGCAAAAGCTAGAAAATCTGTGTGATTTTTTTCCAAAATAACTCCATGGTTTGGGCTGCCGCCATTCTGTGGTGATCATAATCAAACCCTCTCTTCCACTTTACAGCTTAGACAGTCATTATGATTTATGTAAGTTTGGGCCAAAAAGTACTTTTGTGAGAAGATGTTAGGATCTAAGAGATGTTAGGATTCTCTTGGAGAGAATCTTGCTGTGGTACTACAGTCTACAGACTATTTTGTGGTTATTGTGTTTAGTTTATACCATGACTATTATTGGAGGGGGTCTCGGATTAAGAATAGGTATTGTCATTCTACACAGACATAGCATAGCATTTGTTTAATATAAAGTTGAATTCATAGTATATTTGGCATTGTGCTATGATGTGCTAAGAATGCAAAGGTGGGAAAACTTAGAGTAGGCAGAATTCCAATATGGCCCCAGAGAATTCCAGCCCTTGTATATACACCTTCTTCCAGTTATGTAATCACCACACTTTGCAGATATAATTAAGATCCCAAATCATTTTACTTCAATATAGGGAGATTATCTGGGTAAGTTTGAACTAATCACATGAGCCCTTTAAATCTGGGTACAAATGCCAGAAAGAGAGAAGTCGGAGATTTGCAGCTTGAAGAGGACTCAGGGAGTGCTTGCTGGTTGAAGGTGGATGGGGCATGGGGCAAGGAATGCTAGTGGCTTCTGAGAGGTGAAAGAGGACCCCTGCTGACAGAAAAGATACTGGGACCTCAATCCTACAACTGCAAGAAAGCAAACTTACCAACAAGAAGGAATTTAAAAGTAGATCTCTATCTAGAGCTTCCTGATGAGAACTAAGTCTGGCAGACACTTTGATTTCAGCCTTGTAATGCCCTGCTTAGGGACCCCAGCCATGCTCAGTCAGACTTCTGACCTCTACAAAGATGAGACCTCCCTGATTTGTAGGTTTGGGATGAGAAACTGGGCCAGTGTGTTCACTGGTTAGGTTGTACAGAGCCATGCTCCCTCCTCTGTCTTTTCTTTTGAATTGATTCCAGAAATGAGTATGCGATTTTGGTTACCCTTCTCTATGCCATTCACTGTAAAGGGCTCTCCTTTCCTATGGGATGACTACCATCATCATGGTAGTATTAAAGGAGCTTATAGTTTGGGGAGTGGAAGGTCAAAGAAACCAATAATTGGGACTAATTAGCCAGATACTTTAAAAAATATATAGTGCACTTTTGAGGAACAAAGTAACTAATGAAAATTTAAATCTTAAATTTAAATCATAATTAAAGATTTAGGTTTGGTTGGTACTTTATTAAACATAGTTTCCCCTTGGTAGTGTGCAGCCTATATTTCCAATGTCGCTATGCTTTTATTCACAGGCAGTTAGTTGTCTTCTAATATTTACAGCATGATAAAAGACCTTAAATCTTAACTCTCATGATTTTTTTTTAAAACGAGATTGCAGTTTAAGACATCTTACTTTATAAAAGCTGAGATATATAGCGGCTGTTTCTGTAGAAGCAAAACCAAAAATATTAGGCCTTAGGAAAAGTAAATGTCCTAGGATTTTAACCAAACATCCTTGGGAGGCCCTAGCTAGATGCTGAGCTACTAATCATGGAAGACATCAATTATACTGATTAGGACCCAGGCGGATGCAGGATGACCTTTAATTCTGCAGGCACAATTAATCCTTAGTAAGCACCATGCATTAACACACCAGTGTGGGTTGTTAATGCTAGGTAGGGAAGTGTGTTCAAAGGAGACATTAATTTTTTTTAATGTTTATTTTGACAAGTGTGAGCAGGGGAGGGACAGAGAGAGAGGGAGAGACAGAATCTGAAGCAGGCCCCAGCTCTGAGCTGTCAGCACAGAGCCCGATGTGGGGCTCAAACTCATGAACCATGAGATCATGACCTGAGCCAATGTCAGATGTTTAACCAACTGAGCCACCCAGGTGCCCCTCAAAGGAGACCTTGAAATTAAGAACGTTTAATATACTGGGTAGGAAATTAATACACATCAAATATTCTCCCATTCCAAATGTCTAAACTTTTCAAGAAGACAACAATGCCGCAGATGTCATTAGTAAAATTTTAAATCCTATACGCTATTTTTCTAAACAATTAAACATGAAAGTTATTAAATCCATATGTGAGTGAAATCTATACATTTCTATGAAATAGAAATCTACTCATTGGAGTTTAGAAAATTAAATTAGACCAAAATCATGAAAAAATTTGGAACTTTGTCAAAAAATCCTCCTCAACATTTCACAGGTAAAATCTTTCAACCTTTGAAGATGTACAATTCCTACTGTTTGTTAACATTAACATGGAAACTCAGAGTTCTGGAATAAATAAGAATACACAGAATGATAACATCTTTGACATTTTATTATCTCTTAGCACTCATATCAAATCTATCACTAACTCCTGATTATTGTGCCTCCATTTGTTTTCACCTTCAATACATTTACTCATAGGAAGTAGACACAATTTGTTATAAGTTTATTTATTTTGAGAGAGAGAGAGAGCATGAGAGAGAGAGAGCAAGGAAGGGGCAGAGAAAGGGAGAAACAGAATCCCAAGCAGACTCCGCACAGTCAGTGCAGAGTCCCATGTCAAAGCACCAACAGTGAGATCATGACCGGAGCTGAAATCAAGAGTTGGATGCTTAACCGACTGAGCCACCCAGGCTCCCTGGAAGTTAAGACACAATTCTTAAACATGCCTATAGACATTGCTTGCTCGGCCTCCACCTACCTCTCTAGATTCATCAGGTGATATGCATTACAACTGGCTCATGTCTTGTGGGCCATATGTGGACCCTGTAGGAAAGAACAGGATTTGTGTCAATTTGAAAGGAACATCACCTAAGTGTGGCTGGAGAGCTGGGATGACTCAATGAGTCATCTGTGTGGTGCTGACCACTGAAAATCTGAAGCTGTTGTGGCGCCCTTAGTGGCCAGCTGATAGATAGGGCAAGGTCAGTGCCAAGAATCTGAAGGTGGAGGGAGAGCCCCCTGGTGGCAGCAGCTTTCTGACATTGTCAGCCTCTGAGTTGTCCCCTCAGTTCCTTCTATCAGCTTTCCCAATGTCTATACCTAGTACTCTGTAGTTATCCAAAGTTGCTTCTATTTCTTCACACTCGCCCCTTTTAACATTTTTTATACTAAAGGTAACATAACTTTAAAAATAGTAAAACTATTTTGATGCAAAAAACAACCTACAGAATAGACATTACATATGAAAATCAATGAATATAAACATAATCGGTAATAAAGATAGATATCAGTCTTGTCAGTTATTTAGACATCTTGCGAAGTTGCAAGAGTTCTCTGGTGTGTCCTAATTTACCTTCCAGAAAATAGCTTCATCATCAAGAAAGCTCGAAAGTTTATGCAATTTAATAGTGAAAAACGAAACTAGAGAAACAAGTTTTCCAGTGGAGAAGAGTCCAAATTTTCCTCATTGCTAATAATATAATTGAAGAGTTTTGAAGAATTTTGGATTAAAAGACAAATACTCAGTTCAAACCCATTCCCCATCACTGTCCCTGTTGTCTTTCTCTATTCAATTCAGTTCTCTTGAGCTCTGACAGTTTCCTCACCCATAAAACAATAGCAACCTATTATAATTGTGAGGGAGGGTTGAAATGAGGTCGGAAACCTTTGTAAATTTGAAAGAATATAGAAATATTAGTTAATGCTGTTAATTTCTTTCACAGTTAGCCTGTCTGGTCCTACTAAAAAGCCCAAGTATTTAGTCCATCTTTTTTTGTCTCTTTTCATAGAGAATTTGATTCATCCCTCTGATCATTTGTTAACCTTTTAATCACCTTTCCAGTCTCAACTGCATCTTTCTTAAGTTGCAACAATATAAGTGCAGACAATTTTCAAGTGCAGAGAAACCAAATCTTTATTGAAAGAGAAAGTCATGCTTTCTGTTTCTTTCCTAATATATATATATATATATATATATATATATATATATATATATACATATTGTGTTCACTGGTTAGGTAATGCATTTTGGAATTAGTTTGAAAAATGCTAGGTAAGCTTCATTTGCAAAAGGCAAATATATATATGTGTGTGTGTGTGTGTGTGTGTTCACTGGTTAGGTAATGCATTTTGGAATTAGTTTGAAAAATGCTACGTAAGCTTCATTTGCAAAAGGCATGGGTAAGGGAGAATATGTAGATTATAGAAACCAATGTATAAGTATGTGAATATTATAATTTCAGAATCACTTCTTCATTTTTATTTTCCATTTTAATTATTTATGTACATCTGGAATTATGTTGTTCTTAACATAGTTTGATTAGATTATTTGATGTCTAAGTTGCTTGTTTTGTACTTAGAGTTGGTGAATTTTTGGGAGGATTTCTCTTCCTGAATAACCTCTACTGTTACCCTACACTTCATCTCCAGTGATGGTTTTTTTTTCCCAATTCTGAATTAGCATATCTTGTGAGTTGCCCACACTTGCTCTTGGAAAACAGTGCAACATATTTGAAACCTGACTTAGCAAAAAAGTGAAATTTCAGTATTACATTGCAAAAGCAATTAAATAAAGGATTGTAAAACTGAGAATCAAACACAACATAATAGCATCTCATGCTACCTCTGAGGGATACTGGCTCCTATTCTTTAAATAGCAGATAACCGTGTTTTTAAAAATCCAAAACAGTTCTTAGGGCTTTGCCTGTGAAGACATAGGTGTCACAGTTTTATGTTTGTGATCGTTGCGGGGACTCTTAGTGTTCCCAACCAACCTCCCCTGCTCTTGAGCCATGTGATGTGATCCTGGAAAATGGAACGTGGCCAACGGTGCTGTAGGCAGTTTCCATTTCCAAACTTGGCCCCTCAACACATACCACACGAACCTCTGGTTCGCTTTTGCCCTGCTGCTTGTAGCCATCTTGCTCCTGCATGTTCCAGATGGTATTGCTACAAGACCGAAGATGGACACCCAACCACCTTGTACTGTGCATAACTAAGAAAGAAGTGTTCCTCTGTTCAGGGTTAATTCATTGTTGCACATTAATGGTTACAGCAGTAGTTCTAGGAATGCAGGGATTAAGGTGGTGTCTAGTGAAGGAAGACAGTTGAAGAATAAGAACAGGACCTATAAGAAGGTAAGATAGCCAGTCCAAAAGTGAACTCATGCAGTAAAATCAGAAACTTGGTCCTAGATATGACGGAGAGAAAAACAAACCACTTCAAACACTCCCCTGGTTCTTTTAATGAATGCTGACTTTCTTATGACAACTGGTTCTCAAATCATTTTTATCATAAAATAAAAAAAAAAAGGTACATTTACTTATTTTGAGAGAGAGTGGGGGAGGGGCAGAGAGAGAGGGAGAGAGAGAATCCCAAGCAGGCTCCATGCTTGGCACAGAGCCTGATGAGGGCCTCCACCCCAGAACAGTGAGATCATGACCTGAACTGAAATCAAGAGTCAGGCACTACACCTACTGAGCCACCCAGATGCCTATTATTATAATCTTTTAATTCAGGCTTTTTACATGTCATTTTTAAGTCTTTTTTAAAAATTTATTTTATTTTATTTTATTTTATTTTATTTTATTTTATTAATTTTTGATAGAGAGAGAGAGAAGGGGAGGGGCAGAGAGAGAGAGGGAGAGTGAGAATCCCAAGCAGGCTCCACACTGTCAGTGCAGAGCCAGATATGGGGCTCGAAATCACAAACCATGAGATCATGACCTGAGCCAAAATCAAGCGTCTGACACTTAACCGACCAGGGGCCCCTTTTTTAAAAGTCTTAGTATGAATATCCTGGAAAGGTACTACTATAATTCTACTTTAAAGATGAAGAAATTGAGGTGTAAAGGTTAAGTAAATTATCCAAGGCAACAGAACTACAAAGTGTCAGAGCTGGGGTATGAACCTAGGTTTTCACTCCCTAGAGCAGAGCCTGGCTCCTCAGGCTTAGAGCCTACCATACTCACTGCCTTTACAGGGGAGAGAAGTGAAACCAGCAAGCTGAACTGGCATTTCTCTGAACTGTAGTCAGACACATTTCTACTGCACCACTGGGCACGGATATAGATATTCCTCTGGTGACTATTCCTCCACATTCCATTAAGCTATAATTCTGACAAAATAAATCCTTTAATATCCTAAAAGTTAACAGTGGAGAGAATTGAATGCCATGCCTTTACTTTGATAACTTTGCTGACTTCTTGACTTTTAACACTCATCACCAAGCAGGTAAAAGAACACATTTCCTCGAATGGTTCACCCCTACTTAAAATCCTCCCAAAGGTTTATCTATGTCCTTAGAATAATATTCAATCTTTCTTATCATTGCTTACAAGGTTTGACATGGTCTATTGCCTGCTTCAGTCTCCAACCTTTTTTCATTACAATCCCCTTCACCCTCCACATTCTAAGTACACTTACCTTCTATTTGTTCCTTAAACAGTCAGGATCCATTTCATCTAAGAATCTCTGCACCTGCTGTTCCCTCTGCCTGGAAAATTCTCCTCCAGACAGTTTGATTGTTTGAGTTCTCCTCATTATTTAGGTCTCAACTAAATTGTCACCTCTACAGAGAGACTTTTTCTGGCCAACTAATGTGAAAGGGTCTACCTCACACAATATACAATCCTGTTTCATACTCTTCATGAAGCTTATGAGGCTTTGAAATGACCTGGTTTATCTATTGGCTTGCTTATTTTTTTTTCTTGTCTTGACAACTTTGTGTGTGTGTGTGTGTGTGTGTGTGTGTGTGTGTGTAAGAGCACTTCACATGAAATGCACTCTCTTAAGGGATTTTAAGTGTAAAATAGAGTATTATCAACTATTGCACACTGCTGTAATGTAGATGTCTAGAGCTGAATCATCATGCATTACTGAAGCCTGATACCTATTGAACAACTCCCGATTTTCCTCCCCACTCTAGCCCTAGAAGTCACTGTTCTCCTCTGTGTGGCTGTGCACTTGACTATTTTACATACCTCATCTAAGTCATATCATGCAGTATTTGACTTTCTATGGATGGCTGATTTCATTGAGCAAATGTCCTCAGGTTTCATCCATATTTTTGCATATGGCAGGATTACTTATGCATTCCCTGTCTTATCCAATTAGAACATGTGTTCTAAGACAGCAGTGATTTTTGACTATCTTTAGTTTGTTGCTGTGTCTGTCATTCAGAATGCTGTCTGACACAAAGTAAGAACTCAATAAATTTTGTTGAATAAAGCGAATGACATAATATTTGGTGTTTCTTAAAGAGGAAACTGAGAAGAAACTTTGAAGTATGAGCAGTGTAGTAGTGAAGGGCTCAGGCTTGGGAGCTTATTTCTGTGGATTTGAAACCTAGTCTTGCCATGAACTCTGTGTAACTTTGTGCAAATGTTGAAAACTCTTTGCTCCTTAGTTTCCTCTCTTGCGTGAGGGGCATAGTAGTAGTCTCTTCCTCAGAGGGTTGTTTTTTATATTTCTAAATATAATTTAGAAATGTACCAGACACAGAATAAGAAATACATGTGCATCTGTGATATAAATAAACCATAGACAATTCAAGTTGTATTTCAAAAACTTCAGGTTTCTCTGTGTTTAGTTGTTTCAGATCACTGACCTCATTCTTCAATCAATGAGAAATATGGAATTGTGTCAAACCATCGAGCCAACCCACTTTTTATCAACATTCTTGAGTTTGGGGATATGTGCCCAGCTGTTGCAGACAGTGTGTGATGTATGGGCCGGGAGTGTGTAGAGCAAAGCTGCCTGTGGTCATTTCAGTAAAGAAATAGGCCATTTGTTAATCAGTCATCAGTTTAGCAGACAACATTTGTTAGACAATTGGCATCCACACGTAATTTTGTTTGGATAGATTTTTATTTTTTAAAACTGGGGGAATAGGATTCTTTTCAGAGGTACATTGCAGATTTTCATTCTCTTAAGAGTGTTCTAAACCCTTTCTCTGTGCATGATGCTTTCCTAAGGCATTTGCACTAGAGGAATTTAAGTTTGGCAGTATCATGAACATGCTCGTCCAAAAGTCTTGTTGTCACATTTCAAGACTGGGGAAATGTATGTTCAAAAACAGATCAAACATTTGACAAGAGCCTGACATCTCCAACTGAGTCAAAAGTAACTTCTTCCCAGTTCTCCCTTAGTTATTTTGTTCTATTATGTTTAAAAAGTAAGCCCAGGGATGACTCCAGGCAAAATGTCAACTTTAAATCCTCACCCTGTCATTCAGAGCCTTCCACATTTTGTCCCTCCCATGGTTTTTCATTCTGATTCTGAGCAGACTCTCCCTCCCATCTTGTTTTTCAGCCCCCCCCCCCCAAATTCCATTGTCATTTCTTTCCTACAGGCCATCACCCAAGCTTCTCTATGTTGTATATTCCCTTGCCCTCATATAAACCTAAAAACATTTTGGGTTTTACAAATTCTGTTTAAATTCTTCCCTAAAATTTATCAGTGTCTGTGTTATTTAGTCTCCCTTGTTCCTTTCTTCCTCCATTATTTTCTCTTACATTTGTTTTCCACATTTAATTATTTTAAATATTACTTTAAAGACAGTAGTCAAGTGAAGAGGGCTGGAAAAAAAATAGAGACTTGTGCCTGTGATAGGGAGTCTCAGAAAAAGGTTACCAACAGTGTTTTCCTTCTCTATATGTACTTGCTGCTCCAACCCATCGAGAAGTAGTCTGTTTGCCTTTTCCTCAAATCAAGACTGGCTTTGTGACTTGCTTTGACTAACAGAATATGGTGGGAATGTCAGGTTCAGACTCCTAAGTCCAGGCCTGAAGAGGACTGGCGGTTTTTGCATTCTTCCTTTTCATGCAAGCCGCTATGTAAGACCATGGTTTATGGGACCATCATGTTGTGAAGAAGCCAAGCCAGTAATGTGGAGAGCTCGCATGGATGAGCACAGCCAGTGAAGCCTTCTTAGAATTTCTAGGCCACACCAGCAATGAGCTAACTGTAGTACCTCCCGTCAAAGATGTGGAGCAAAAGAACCTCTCGGTAAATGATGAAGTTTGAACCTCTTGGTAAATGATGATGGTAGTGGGGGGTTCAGAGCTGACAGCCAAGAAAGAAGTCTTGAAGACGTCTTTGGTGCAAAAAGGTGATTTTATTGAAGCATGGGGACAGGACCTGTGGGCAGAAAGAGCTGCACTGTGGTTGTGATGGGTAAATCATTATATACCTTCAGGTTGGGAGGAGGTTAGGGACAGAGTAAGTGTCTAAAGTATTTTGGAAGCAAGGTTTCCAGGACCTTGAGGGGCCAGCTACAGTTAGGAAAACGCCATTTATTACCGTTTAGTAAAACCTCAGTCATGAGACTCTTCAGATGTATATCAGGGGGCCATAAGCTTAGAGTACAATTGCCAGCATATATCTTGGGGGATTTGGGATAAAGGAAGTTTCCATAGGAATTTTTATATGTTGAAGTAGACTTACAGGATCCTGGAGGTTGGATAATGGTAAGACAAGATTCTCTTTTGCCCCTAGCAAAGTGTCATCATCATCGAGGCAGCTGAGCTCCTAGAGGGAGGTCACTCTGCCGGTTTCAAGGACTTGTCAATGGGCTGTAGGCAGTAGGGAATTTAATTTTTCATTTGCCTTTGTTTCCCACATCACCGTGGCAAGCACTTAAACCCCTTTACATTTCGATGAGGGTGATATTAAGACTCCAAGAAATGGAGTCTATAGGTTTCTGGACATTAGGCAATGGGTCAGACTGCTTTTTTCTTGCAGTTTATTAAGTTATCCATAAACTGAAGGAGACTCCTGTCCTGCATGACTGTGATCTCTATCAGTCAACCATTTGCTTTCTTTCTTTTCCCCTGTTCTTGGGCAGCCAGGAGTGTCTGAGGAATGTCACACGTATTCACCTTGGGGGGTTGGTGGGGGGGGGGTGCTGTTAGCCTGTACTTTTCCCCCCGCTTGTCCCATGCTCCCTCATCAGTGAAGCTCAACCAACCTACAGAATCCTGAAAAATGTTAAATTGTAGTCGTTTTATGCCCTGCGTTTACAGTTGGTTTATTACTTAGCATCGGATAACTGAAATTAACTGCTTGTTATAGAATTAAAAGAAAAAAAGTTTTCGCACTGAGAAGATTGGAAGTAGCAAGCAAACAAGTTAGGAATTACTGTGACTATATGTATTTTAAATATTATCTTTTACTGTTACTGATCATTGTTCAAATTTACTAATTGTAGGTTGAAAGTCCTGTCAATATTACTCATTAAGCTAAATGACCTTGGTCAATTTACCCTATTTCTGTGGCTTAGTTTAATCATCATTAAAATGGAAATAATAATATTGTGAAGTTGAAATGAGCTAATTTTAGGGGCACCTGGGTGGCTCAGGCGGTTGAACGTCCGACTTTGGCTCAGGTCGTGATCCCACAGTTCGTGGGTTCGAGCCCCGCATCAGGCTCTGCTGCCGCTTGCTCAGAGTCTGGAGCCTGTTTTGGATTCTGTGTCTCCCTTTCTCTCTGCCCCTCCCCCGCTCATGCTTTGTCTCACTGTGTTTCTCAAAAATAAATAAATGTAAAAAAAAATTTAAAAAAATGAGCTAATTTTAGTACTCTTTAAATTTTTTTAAGGTTTCTTTATTTTTGAGAGAGAGAGAGAGACAGAGCACGAGTGGGGGAGGGGCAGGGAGAGGGAGACACAGAATCTGAAACAGGCTCCAGGCTCTGAGCTGTCAACATGGAGCCCAGCGAGGTGCTTGAACTCTGGAACAATGAGATCATGACTTAGGCCAATGCTTAACCAACTGAGCCAACCAGGCACCCCAGTAACATTCTTAATACAGTGTTTGATGTATGCAATTATGACAGTGTTAAATGTCTGCAATTACGACTTTTACCATTTTACTCAAGAAGTCAACTAATCCCTAAAATGCCTGACAGGAAGGAAATCATTAGTGCAGGTGGAGCTCAAGAGTAAACCTTCTTTTTATATCTAAGAGGTGAAAAACAACCCTGTGTGCTTTCTCTGAAGAGCCTATCCTTCTCCCTCCATTTTTTTTTTCATTTGCCATTAAGAAGTTTCACACTCAAATTTATATTTAGCTGTTGCAAATGTGCAGAAGCTTAAGGCCTACTAATCTTTGTTACTTTGGAAGGAGTTTGTATCTCATAAAGAGGAAGAAATGTAAATGGTTGAATTTTAAACAGATTTTGATTTAAATCTCTCCAAATTGTTTCTTTTGCAAACAGTATGCAAATTTGAGCTAAGAGTTAAAGTATGTTTACATAACATATGCAAATGAAGCTATTTGGTTTACTTGATAATGTAAATTTGTAAGATCTTATATGCAGTTTTCTCATTAAAACCATATTGGTAATTATAATGGTAAAGATTTCTTTCTAATGTGTCATTACCAGGTAAAATATATTCTTTAAATATATTTGATGAGCATTTAAAAAAACATTTTAACGTTTATTTATTTTTTGAGAGACAGAGACAGAACATGAACAGGGGAGGGGGCAGAGAGAGGAGTCACAGATTCTGAAGCAGGCTCTAGGCTCTGAGCTTTCAGCATAGGGCCCAATGTGAGGCTCGAACTCACAAACCATGAGGTAATGTCCTGAGCCAAAGTTGGACACTTAAGTGACTGTGCCACCCAGGCGCCCCTGCATTTTTTTGTTTAATTAAAATTTTTTTTCAATGTTTATTTATTTTTGAGAGAGAGAGAGACAGAGACAGAGAGAGAGAGAGACAGAGCGCGAGCAAGGGAGGGGCAAAGAAAGAAGACACAGAATCCTAAGCAGGCTCCAGGCTCCGAGCTGTCAACACAGCACAGAGCCCTACTCAAGGCTCCAACTCACAAACCATGAGATCATGACCTGAACCAAAGTTGGATACTTAACCAACCAAGCCACTCAGGCGCCCCTTGATGTGCATTTTAATCAAGTGGTAAATGAAAGCTATAATATTATTTTTAATAAGATTTTTTTGTTACTTCATTTAATATGACATTTCATTACACAATTGACCCTTGAATAATGAGGGGGTTATAGGTACCCACCCTTTCACAGGTGAAAATCCATGTGTAACTTTTGACCCTCTAAAACCTTAACTACTAATAAGCTACTGTTGACCAGGAGACTTGTCCATAACATAAAATGATTAACATATATTCTGTATGCAGATGTGTTATATATTGTATTCTTTTAATAAAGCCAGTTGGAGGGGAAAAATTGTTGTAAGAAAATCACAAGAAAGAGAAAATATATTTATTTAAATACATTCTGTATTTATCTGAAAAAAAAATCCATGTTTAAGTGGACCTGCTCAGTTCAAACCTGTGTTGTTCAAGGGTCAGCTGTATATTATATTGTATCATGCTTAAATTCTTTTGTGGATTGAGCCAGAATTCCCCAAATGGTAACTAGTGGCCAATACATGGTTACTGTTGCATTGACTTTTTATGTTTCTCTAAGGATCCCTAGAATCCAAGTTTCCTAGAATGCTCTCCAAGGATTTTAACAGTTGCAAAACAACTGTCTATAGGAGGTCTTAATTCTCACTGGTTAAAGAAAAAAGACAAATATAAGAATACATATTTAGCACATACGAGGAAGAGTTGGATAATTTTATCTGCATAAATTAGTTCATGTTTACTACAACTGCATAAAGGATTATATCCACATTTTATTGATGAGTTACATTAAACCTCAAAATCAACAAGCAACTTGTCTAAGATGGCATCCTCAGGAAGAGGCAGGACTGGAAAACCCAGTCAGCCTTCTTCCAAATCCCCTGTTCTCTCTGCCATAACATCCTACTTGAGTGTAGGGCTCTTATCTGGAATTGATAGTTCTAATAACAGCTATACTCCTAACTCTGTCACATCTTGGGTAAGTCACTTACTGTCTCTGATTTTCTGTTTTCTCAAATATTTTATTTGTTTCCTGCTTTTGCTGCATGATTTAGTCTTAATTTCCTACATGTAAAATGGGAGTGGGGTGGACTAGATGTTTTTTAATCTCTCCTCAGTCCTGTATGAACACTTACCTTCTCTTGGGTTGAATCCTCATTGTTAGCCTAACAATATTGGTGAGACTCAAAATAATGAAGTTTTCTCTTCAAAAGTCTTTGTGTTCATGTGTTTCAGCAAAGAAAAGGAAATAAGGAGAGACCCTTTGCCATAATTTTGTCTTTTAATACCTGGCTCCTATTTTACCTCAAGTACTGCACTAACATTTTCTCCTTTTGTCTTCATTTTCTGTCTTAATTATTGATCTGGGAGTGAGTTGCTCTTGGAACTCATGCATTCAGCAGCTCCAGGGGGGTGGAGGGAGACAGTTGCTAGGCAACTTCACCTGCTTCAGATGGGTTATTGGGCCTTACCTTTGAAAACCTTGTTTGTGGAGAATCTGAGGGAAAAACTACACCTAATTCTTGCATCTTAAGGCGTCGGAAAACACAGGGATTTGGAACAAATACATAAGGTATTTAAAAGGGATTATCAGAAGGAGAAAAATTGGATAAATTATTTGTGTTTTATTTTCAGGTTTTAGGTGATTTCTTTAAAAAAAGTCGTTTGATACTGTTTTCCTTTTCTATTGCCACATGACAAATCACCACCAACACAGTGACTTAGAGAAAAGTACACTTATTATCACATATTTTTATGACTTAGAAGTCTAGGCGTGGCTTAGCTGGTGTCTACTCAGTTGCCCAGGCTGCAATCAAGGTGATTCCCGGGCCTGTGGTCTCAGTTAAGGCTGGGGGTCTTCTTCCAAGTTTCTGTGGTTGCTGACAGAATTCATCTCCTGGAAGCTACTGAACTCATGGTGGTTTGCGTTTTCAAAGCCAGCAACAGAAAAAGAGAGGGTCTCAGAGCTAAGAGAAGTCCTAAATCCTCTTTCAAAGTGTCTGATTAGGTCTGGCCCAAGAAGGATTATCTCCCTTTGGATTAATAGAATTCACCTGATTGGGGACTCTAATTACATCTTAAAAATGCCTTTTTTGGTTTAGTGTAACATAAACACAAGAGTGCTGTCTCAGAGGTCATGCCCATGCTAAAGGAGAGGGCCTTACACAAAGATGTGGGTCATTGGAGGTGATCTTAAAATTCTGCCTATCACAGATGTATTTTATGATCAGATCTGTGTTTTACTAAGATCTTCAAATCTGGGGCTGAGGGAATAACACACAGAGTTCTTTTATTTCTAAGTTGTTCTGATTGAAAAATATGTCAATTTTTACCATTGTAAATTAGTAATTAACTACATGAGGTCTATTTAAATAATAGTACAATTAGAGTTGTTTTCTTGGATGCAAGCCATTCTTATCTCTATTTCTGGATAAATGACTGCATAATAAATATTAAAGAATATTATGGGGAGGATTTATTATTAGATGATCCAATTTTATGGCTGTATGTAGTAAATCAATATTGAATATGATTCAAGCATAGGGAAGGGATAAAAGCTGAAAATTTGCCATTTGGTTTGGTTGATGGTAGGAGCAAAGTTTTATACTTGATTAGCCATCAAATATCTATCTCAAGCTTCTATATCAGATCAATATTTCCTCCGGGGATACCAGGGTATAATTTTCTGCCATTGTGCATTTCCTACTCTTCCAATATGTCAGCACATGAGGGGAAAGCTGGCTCAGAACTATGAAGCAGATTATTAAATGTAGTCAGCACTCAAGTGCCATGAGGATGTTGTTGGAGCAATTTTATTAATTTGTTTCCTAGAACCCAGGGAGTTGATGAATACGCAAACATGACAACAGTAGAAATAATGAGAAATGGTACAAAACATTATGCTCCTGGGGTTTTCTCCAGAGACATTTGTGAGAGATTATTGCACAAATATTCAAGTACATATTATGTTGGATTCTCATTCATTGTCATCTTCAGGTAAACTTCAGAATTAAATTTGTTGTGTAGTTATTTATAAGTCTCACAAAATCCAGATCTTTGCTTATAAAGGAATGGTTATATGGACTTTACAAGGGAATTGCGAAACCTAAATCACCTCAGACTGTGCCTGAATATGTTTCCCCTGGCAGACGGGATCCTGTATTCAGGGAATATGTCTAGATAACTGTTAGATGAGGAGAGTGTGACACTAGTTACCCACCAACCTTGTTTTCCAATTTCATGTCCCACCAGGATCCCTGGAAGCTGAACCACTTATATGAGGAATGTATTTCTCACAGGCAGATTGCATTATTATTTGTTCTATTAGCTGAAAAGAATTTCACAGGCCACTGGTAGCTTTTAAATGTAATACATTAGTTAAGGGCCTCAACTTTTAGTGTGCATAGGAATTACGTGATTATACCTGATTCTTCTCTGGATGAGGTTCGGCATCCTTTGAAGTAGCTTAGACTTTAATCATGAAAAAAACATTCATTTCTATATGGAAATATAATTAAAGGGCAGTAATCAGGTTGGAAGGCAATTTTGAATGTAGCATTGCTATGGATTCTAGCTGATTTGGGGTGTTAGGACAGGAAACTTCTTTATAGACTATTACGAGAACACACACACACAAGTATATACAAACATACATGTATATGTACACATGCATGTATGTATACACACATATATACATACATGTATGTATACATACATATATATACATGTATATGCATATATATACACATGAACAAATAATCATTAGTAGAACCTTTGAATATGAGTAAAATTTTGGAATTTCTAATGAGAAAAAAATAAAACTATGTTGTGTTTATTTTATTTTATTTTTTCAAAAATTGTTTTAATGTTTATTTATTTTTGAAGGAGAGAGACAGAACATGAGCAGGGGAGGGGAAGAGAGAGAGGGAGACACAGAAGCAGAAGCAGGCTCCAGGCTCTGAGCTGGCAGCACAGAACCTGACATGGGGCTCGTACTCACAATTTGTGAGATCATGACCTGAGTGAAGTCGGTCGCCCAACCGACTGAGCCACCCAGGCGCCCCAAAACTATGTTGTGTTTAAAGAGCATTGCCATCTGTGCAAAATGAAATGTAAACAATATATATAATTTTAATTTTCTTAGTTATATTAAAATATAAAAAGGAAAAATAATTTAATACTATATTTTATTTTATTCCTCAAACCTTGAACACATCTTGAAAATTAGATTGGTGAAGTGTAACATAAAATGAGGTCTCCGAATTCCAAATATTAATTGTCAAGATTCCCAGAAGACCGCACGTACTCACGCTGCGTGGGAAGCAGCACTGCCCTCTACCGGCGGGCAGCGGGGAGGCTTCCTTGCCCTTCCTCGTGAGGCTCTTCAGCTGTCTTCGCACCACTTTCATCATGGCACTGGCTAAAGGGAAAAGCGATTTGACTGCAAACGGATGTCTGTTATCCCAGGAATCTGCTTTGTGGCATTTCATGGAGCATTTGTGTTGGCTCATTGTTTTCTCCAGCTGTGGCCTGTCTCTAATGGGGAAACTCCTGAGCTTCTTTTCTTTGTATCTTTTCTTTGGATTCTTGATCACTTAGAATGATGATGGTCTGTCCCTTGAAGGTGTTCCTAAGGCCCAGAGTGTTTGCAGGGACTCAGTGCTGCACATCCTGGTGGCCACCAGAAAGCTCCTCACTTTGGGAAATCCCCAAAGCGATTTCCTGGTTCTCCACCAGCCTGTATCTTAGCCCTAATCATCCTAAGCATATCTAGATTGATGAAAATTCACATAGCCATGTTTAAATAATGTCATAGATAGGCAATGGAAACATTTTTTAAGTATACAGAAAGCAAAATTAATTTTTTAAAAATAGATTGAATAATCTCATAAACTTTTCTTAAATTATCAAAATTCTTTACCCAGAGGTAACATGATAGATTAAATTTTACTTTCCTTTTAAGCTTTCAATCCAGAAACTATTACAAGGGTTTGAGAACTTGATGCTTTTCATAAAAATGACCCATTATGAATACTCTGCATGTAGAACTCAATTTTGCATTTGTTATAATCTAATGTAGAGTAACTAAGAGCAACAAAAGGTCCAAGTGTCCCTTTACCCACAAATTATTCTGATGCATGACTTTCATTGGTTGCCTTTTCCCTTTTGCTCACTCTTATTTCTTATAGTTACTGTTTTCTGTATAAAACCCTTACCTCTTCAAACTTAGTTCCAACTTACCCTGGGGCTGTTTTATATTTAGATTTTGGGCTGAGAAGAAACATAGGATTCAAATTATATGGAATATGAGTTTGAAAACTGTGGGCTCAGGACTATTAAACACACACTTTACTTCACATTTGGTTTCCATTTTAAACTGAGGTTGAATCCTCCTTGAAAGAAATATTTTATTGGTAACACTTGTAACTCACGTGGAGAGTGATAGCTCCAAGTGTTGTCAGTCTAGGGACTGTGTCAGGAGGAGAGAAGGTGTGAATCTTTTCACATGAGTGCCACTTTTTATCTTCACTGAATCTAAAACTATAAAGCATGAATAATAAACATATGAATACAATTTTGAAAAATGTGTGATCTGTTTATTTTACTTTACAGTTCAAAACAAAATTGCCAACGGTGAATTTCCAACTTACAGAGTCTGCCACTTCAATCTATTCTTTGTGAAATGTTCCAGCTTCCTTTTGTATATTTTGTATTCATAGTTTCTACTAATGCAATGAAAATTATTTCAATAGAATAAATTAGGGAAGCATGCCAGTGTGGCAGAGCTCTCTGCCCAAAGTATCACAAGGCTGAAATTAACATGTCATCCAAGCTGGGTATTTGAAGACTCTGGAGACGAATCCACTTTGGGGTTTACTTTTGGTGTCAAAATTTAATTCCTTGCAATTGGAATGTTGAGTGAATAAACATCATTTTATGCACTCTAAGAAAGGTTTTTTAATTTTTTTAAAAAAAATTATTTTTGAGAGAGAGAGAGAGACTGCAAGTGGGGAGGGGCAGAGGGAGAGAGCAGGAGACACAGAATCTGAAGTAGGCTCCAGGCTCTGAGCTGTCAGCACAGAGCCCGACGCAGGGCTCAAACTCACAAACTGTGAGATCATGACCTGAGCCGAAGTCGGACACTTAGCCAACTGAGCACTCAGGCGCCCCAAGGTTTTTTTAAATGTACACTATTTTTGGTCATTACTATAATTAATTAAAATTATTTTTCTTTACTTCTTAAAAAACATTTTGAACAGTTTTCTGAAGGGTAAAGACCTATAGCTTCCTTTTGTAAATTGATTAACTTAAATGATGTTCAATAATTTTTTCTAGTAAAAAAATAATTCATTACAAATGTCCTCTCTAAATCACAATTTGGCTGAAATACTCTCAGAGATAAATCAGGTCAGCAAGTGACAATGTATTCAGCTGTATCTGGTAGAGAAAACCTAATACCAAATAATACCATTTCAATCACTATTATTGAAACTAATGATCATACGTATACTCTATCCTAGTAGAAGTATTGTGTATAAGTATAATAACATTTTTATAAAAAAAAAGGACTAAGCATTTTCAAATTCATGCAAAATAAAGAAGTTCTCTGTAGCTATCTTAATCGCTAATGTAATAATCAGACTTCCTGGTGATTCACCAGGAAGATGAAGGAGAGATGTTATAAAATCTAACTGCTTCAGAACACTTTTAGGAAACTAGTTCTTTGTACAACATTTATACAAATAAATATTATTTCATACAATATAATAGCTTAAGTACTTATGAATTTCGGAGCTTTCTAGACATAGTCAAGCGAATAGTGTTCAAAAATTCCTTCCCCTGTTAACAAAACTTTGAATAGTCACTAAAACACTTAAAAGTTTTTATTGTAAAATGAAATCATATAAATGTGGTTGGGAAGCTTTGCAGTATTTAACAACTTGCATATATCAGAATAAGTAGCTTGAAAGAGAAAATCGGTGTATCGTTAGAAGTAAGGTTTTCATAATATTATACTTGATTTGAGTATAGTACACGAAGAGAAGTCAAACATATGAGAAAGGAAGATTTACTTTGAATAGGTCAGTCATAATGAATAAGATGATCATTCAAATATTTTGAGAATCTTTGAAATATGTCAGGTATAACAGTACAAAACATATATGTATAGCCTGCTGGAAAGATAGCAGAATGTTTTCACATACACTTTGTTGAGCCTCCGAAAACTCCTGTCAGGTAGATGATTGTTTTAGTTGAGGAAATAAGGATTATTCCTTATTAATTAATTAAATTAAATGATTTCACCCATATCACATAGAATGTATGTTAGACAATACTATGGATATGTAAAATTTGCTTCTGAGGTCATGGACAAGTTCATGTTTGGTAAGTTTAACCCAACATCCAGCAGTTTGGTGAGTGGCACAAACTAGTGTTAAGTTAGCTAGTACAGCACTGTGAGTATAGACTACTGTACAAAGTGGAGATGGCCAATATACCTCTGGCCTTGGTAAAGAATAATATTTGAATTGAGTTTGGACAGTGAATTTTTTAACTTACATATGTATTACATTTATGCAAGACAAACCTCTTCCATTGGGTTCCACTGTTTAGGAATATCACTTTCAATGCTATGCAAAAGAAATGTCTTACTGTGTTAGACACAGTGATCAAATCACAGGCCTGTATCTTTCTGGTAAATTTCTATATCTCCTCCAGGATCATCCCCAGCAATAGTAACGACCAACTCGGTGCATGTACTATTTCGTATGTGATAATTTCTGCATTAAATTGATATAGAAGTTTTAGTCATTTAATAAAGAGAACATTTGAGTTCTAAGTAAGAGAAAATAAGTGATATTTTAAAATAAAAACTGTATGTATACTTGGTATTCCAAGGACAGAAATTAATGCTGGATATATAATAGGTATTCAGTAGATACTTGTTAATGATCAGATAAATGATGAGAAGCAGCTCCCACAGACTGCCTGAGGTCACCCAGGAGTTGTAACTTAGGAGTGTGAGAGGAATGTAAAAATAGGAGGCAAAGATGGACCCAGGTAATGAGGAATCAAAATTAATGTGACTTGAACAAAACTAGGCCATGGGAGAAGGGAGGCTGTGCAGACTCTGAGTGTCGGTATCAGATGATTTCAGTTATTTAAGCTTATTTTTTGTCTTGGCACAAGACTCAATTTCAGTTGTGCCTGGTTTAGGATAACTTCAACACCTCGTATGTTCTGTAGAACAGCCTGAATGGAGGGTGGGGTTGACATAGTGTGAAGATGCTCATCTTTATAGGATTTAATGACTCAGACTTAAGATTTGCACTTACGAACCCAGTAGTCTTCTCGTGCCATTGTTCAGAGAGTGAAAACCCATTTCTCGTGTTTTACTCTGCAATTAGGTATGTGGCATGCCACAGGCAATGACATATTTGGGAATGTTTTCTTAGACTGATGAGTTTGCTTGTGGCTTTTCTAGAAATGAATAGGAAAGGCCAATGCAGGACTGGTAACCTGCTGTTATACCCATTCTGAGGTTTCTCTTCAGAAAGATTACAAAGTCTACAAACCACGGTCCTCTCAAGTGGGCAGAAAAGCTGTTTTTAAGGAATGCAAGACTGCAGTTGTATCAAGAAGAAAAGCCCCAAAGGAGGAGCTTGAATCTCAAACTCTAGGCACTGTGACATCTTGGGTTTGACAGTTGAGGGCCTTAGACTCACTCCTTCCATTCTGTCCTCTGCTTTCCCATGGGACAATGTGACACTACCTGACAGCACTGAAAGCTTTTCAGAAGGAAACGATATGCTGAATTGTGGTCCTTGGACAGCAGTAGGGATGATCAATGCATTCCTTAAGATTTATCCTTAGTCACTTGCTGCAGGCCTAATGACAAGGTAAGTTAATAGGATGTGGGCCAGTGTAACAGGTGCACAGCAACATACTGTCTCCACCAGAGTGCAAGCTCACGGTGGGAGATTTTGTCTCTTCTGTTTCTTGTTTTATCCTCACCTCTTAGCATAGTATCAATTCAAAACAGGCACATGTTGAAAAGGAATTATATTGATGTGGCCCCTCTAACACACGAGGGAAAAGACAGTGACCACCAGTGGTTACTTTGCTACCCTTGTCTGCAGGTTCCTTGCTCTGTGAGAAGTACTCTGATGACTGAACTCGGGGCATGCTTTCATGAGAAACAGGGAAGCATCTTGCCAAATTTAAAGTCAGGTCAGCCATTTTTGTGGTCTGTCATTGACCGTCCATCTATCCAGTCTCCCTTTGCCACCAGGTAAACATATTTATAATTCCTTTCATTAGTTAGTTATGATGCTGAACTTTTGCTTGGTGAGTACAGAATTCATCATTGCATCCCCAGTGCTTAGCCTAATGCCTAACCTGGAGAGAGTGCTCAATAAATACTCCCTGAAAGATAAATCAAATGAATCATCGGTAAATCCTAGACTCATTTCTTTATGACAATCCACAATTTGGCCAGTATTAGTTGAAAATGCAGTGCTTACAAGCCGTGGTGTGTGCCAGATGCTAAAGGCAATGAAATAAATGTGAGACATGATCAGAACTCTCTGGGGACCAGCTGAGTGGAAAACCAGATGTAGTGAAGACAGTCAAGGAAGTGAAAATATGAGACTGTATCTAGAAGTGTTTTGGAATGAGTGATACAGAGAAAAATGGCTTTAGAAATTCAAAGAACTGAAACATGTTGGGGTACAGAGGACAGAGAACACGTGATTATGAAGGAGAGTCTTTGAACTGTCCTTCAGAGGTAGTGTGAATTGGCACATGGGGGAGAGAAGGGCATTGCCCTGGAAACCATCTGTCTGAGTGTCATTCTTTCGCTAGCTCCCTGTGTCCCAGGCACACACTCTTTCAGGTCCTCACCCGAGGGCCTTTTATTACATGTGCTTTCCTTTGCCTGAAAACACTTTCCTCCCCTTGCCTCTCTTTCCACCGCTACAGTTACCTTTCAGTCATTCAACCTTTCTGTTAAATGTTTCTTTAGCAGGGACAGCTTCCTGCCTCTCTCCACCCTCTGATCAGTTACTCACTGCCTCTTCCCTGATTAAGCAGCTTCTCTTACAGTCCACTTTCATAGCATTTTATCAATTCTCCTTGGACATATTTACTATTCTATTAATTAAGTAAAACAAGTAATTTACTGCAAGCTCTTGCTAGGAGGAATTATGTCTTTTGAATTTCCATATTTGAATAAATGACACTCATTCGATATTATTAAATTATTGAATGAAAAAGGATGAGCACTCTAGGGTATTGGTCTGAAGATGCCTGGATTGATTGATCTACATGAGCCCAGAGATCCAGGAATGACATTTGAGGCCCCCAGTTGTCACTACAAGAAGTCGTGGGCTTGCTGGGCCCCATAGACAAAATGCCAACTAATTAAAAAATGCCAACTAATAAATCTTGCCTACAACTTGTGGGAAAATAAAGGAAAGATAAGAGGGAAAAATCCTAGTGCCCAAATTTAGGTAGAAAAGGTGAAGGAGGGAGCCAGCCACACTAGCTTTCTAAATTGTGCGCTCTGAATTCCCATGCAACCCATGTTCTAAACATTATTGATCATAAGGAACTTCAAGGGCATACTTGCACTTTCATGGTTCAGTGCACCTGCGGTTTTTATTCATTCAGTTTGAGGTGCCTTTCCACCCTGTCCTCCTACTCTGGACGTGCTGGCAAATATCAAGCTCTTCTCCTTTGTTACCTCAATCCCAGTAATGTGAACTTCATGATAGAAAACATCCTATGTCAGGCCTAAGATTAAATTAGACTTCAGTTACTGAGAAAATTAAGCCTTATATATGTGATAACATTGCTACTCACCATATATTTACAGCTACTGTACTTCCAATATCTATGGTAGTATCTGGGAAACTACAAATGTCCCAAAACATTTATGAAATGAGTAAATGAGTGAATGGGTGGACAACCTGGAAAGTGAAACTTCACTTCTAAAGCAGGTTTTGGTTCATTCAAAAGTGCCATTTAGTGATGGAGCATTTGACTGCAAGAGTGCCATTAAGATTAATGAACTATTGGGCACCTGGGTGGTTCAGTCAGTTAAGCATTTGACTTTGGCTCAGGTCATGATCTCACAGTTCGTGAGCTTGAGTCTTGCATCCGGTGAGCATGAGCTTGAGCCCCACTTTGAGTGAACAGGACCCCTGCTTCGGGTGAGCCCTACTTCTGTCTCTCTATCTCCCCCTAATGGGATACCCTCTCTCCCTCTCTCTTTCTTACTCTTGCTCACTTGCACCCTCTCTCTCTCTCAAAAAAAAAAAATTAATGAACTATTATTTTAAATCGAAAAGAATATTCATGTTTATAAGAAAGGGGGGTAATAATTTTGGACAACTGTTTGTTTCAAAGATTAAAAGTTCCTTTCACTCCCCCTGGAAATTTTTCTAGGAAGTCCTGAATATAATCAAGTGGGTAGATGTTATAATAATACATTCAATGTTTTTTAGAAATATTCTTTTTATTTTTTATTATATGAAATTTATTGTCAAATTAGTTTCCATACAACACCCAGTGCTCATCCCAAAAGGTGCCCTCCTCAATACCCATCACCCCCCCTCCCCTCCCTCCCACCCCCCATCAACCCTCAGTTTGTTCTCAGATTTTAAGAGTCTCTTATGCTTTGGCTCTTTCTCCCACTCTAACCTCTTTTTTTTTTTTCCTTCCCCTCCCCAATGGGTTTCTGTTAAGTTTCTCAGAATCCACATAAGAGTGAAAACATATGGTATCTGTCTTTCTCTGTATGGCTTATTTCACTTAGAATAACACTCTCCAGTTCCATCCATGTTGCTACAAAGGGCCATATTTCATTCTTTCTCATTGTCACGTAGTACTCCATTGTGTATATAAACCACAATTTCTTTACCCATTCATCAGTTGATGGACATTTAGGCTTTATCCACAATTTGGCTATTGTTGAGAGTGCTGCTATAAACATTGGGGTACAAGTGCCCCTATGCATCAGCACTCCTGTATCCCTTGGGTAAATTCCTATCAGTGCTACTGCTGGGTCATAGGGTAGGTCTATTTTTAATTTTTTGAGGAACCTCCACACTGTTTTCCAGAGTGGCTGCACCAGTTTGCATTCCCAACAGTGCAAGAGGGTTCCCGTTTCTCCGCATCCTCTCCAGCATCTATAGTCTCCTGATTTGTTCATTTTGGCCACTCTGACTGGCATGAGGTGATATCTGAGTGTGGTTTTGATTTGTATTTCCCTGATGAGGAGTGATGTTAAGCATCTTTTCATGTGCCTGTTGGCCATCTGGATGTCTTCTTTAGAGAAGTGTCTATTCATGTTTTCTGCCCATTTCTTCACTGGATTATTTGTTTTTCGGGTGTGGAGTTTGGTGAGCTCTTTATAGATTTTGGATACTAGCCCTTTGTCCGATATGTCATTTGCAAATATCTTTTCCCATTCCGTTGGTTGCCTTTTAGTTTTGTTGGTTGTTTCCTTTGCTGTGCAGAAGCTTTTTATCTTCATAAGGTCCCAGTAATTCACTTTTGCTTTTAATTCCCTTGCCTTTGGGGATGTGCCGAGTAAGAGATTGCTACGGCTGAGGTCAGAGAGGTCTTTTCCTGCTTTCTCCTTTAAGGTTTTGATGGTTTCCTGTCTCACATTCAGGTCCTTTATCCATTTTGAGTTTATTTTTGTGAATGGTGTGAGAAAGTGGTCTAGTTTCAACCTTCTGCATGTTGCTGTCCAGTTCTCCCAGCACCATTTGTTAAAGAGAGTGTCTTTTTTCCATTGGATGTTCTTTCCTGCTTTGTCAAAGATGAGTTGGCCATACGTTTGTGGGTCTAGTTCTGGGGTTTCTATTCTATTCCATTGGTCTATGTGTCTGTTTTTATGCCAATACCATGCTGTCTTGATGATGACAGCTTTGTAGTAGAGGCTAAAGTCTGGGATTGTAATGCCTCCTGCTTTGGTCTTCTTCTTCAAAATTACTTTGGCTATTTGGGGCCTTTTGTGGTTCCATATGAATTTTAGGATTGCTTGTTCTAGCTTCGAGAAGAATGCTGGTGCAATTTTGATTGGAATTGCATTGAATGTGTAGATAGCTTTGGGTAGTATTGACATTTTAACAGTATTTATTCTTCCAACCCATGAGCACGGAATGTTTTCCATTTCTTTATATCTTCTTCAATTTCCTTCATAAGCTTTCTATAGTTTTCAGCATACAAATCTTTTACATCTTTGGTTAGATTTATTCCTAGGTATTTTATGCTTCTTGGTGCAATTGTGAATGGGATCATAGAAATAATTTTTGAAAACAAATTCAAGAGCTATAAAGTGCTTACTTATTCCAATATATTCATTCATTCATTCATTCATTCATTTTAACAGTCAGTCGTTAACGAAATAGGATGCATAGAATTAGATAAAAATAATCAGTACCATGGTTATCTTCAAATTATGCAGTGATTCATTCTTCAGAATTTATCTTAAGAGATTAATCAGATAAAAGCAGAAATCATATGCTGGAGGATGTTTATACAGTGCTATTTATCAAATAAATTTAGGCACAAAACTTTAAGAGAATGCAACAATAAATTACTATAACCTGTTGAAGATGTATCATTCAACCATTATACATAAATGTCACTCATGAAAATATTTAAGTGTAACATAAAGAAATGAAACAATAGGGGCACCTGGGTGGCTCAGTCAGTTAAGTGTCCAACTTCAGCTTAAGTCATGATTTC
Organism: Panthera uncia; assembly: GCF_023721935.1. Classification (NCBI taxonomy): domain Eukaryota; kingdom Metazoa; phylum Chordata; class Mammalia; order Carnivora; family Felidae; genus Panthera; species Panthera uncia. The sequence goes on along the minus strand of NC_064808.1, from coordinate 35,000,318 downwards.
ATGGTTCCTGAGGTCAAGCCCCTCATCGGGCTCTCTGCTGTCAGTGTAGAGCATGTGCTTCAGATCCTCTCTCCTCCTCTTTCTCTGCCTCTTCCCTGCTCGCACTTTCTGTCTCTCTCTCTCAAAAATAAGCATTTTTTAAAAATTAAAAAAAAATAAATGAAATAATATAAAATTAACTTTAGTGAGATTATATATTTATAAAACATATTTGTGTTTGTGACAGAAGACTGTAAAATGGTAAGTAAAGATATAAAGGTATATAAAGATATAACTAGCAGTCTTTTCTTAGCATGTTAGAAATTGGGGTAATGTTAAAGATTCTGAGTCTGTTAAATTATTTATGACTTGGCACAGTATTCTGAGTAATAAAGTTCAATGATAGATCCATATTGAGAATTAGAAGAGCAAGTATTAACCATTTTTTACAGAAATATGATCTAAGTCTAATAGTATCAACATGGTTAATGAGAAAATGAAAATATTGAGATTTCAGTCCATCATGTGATTTTTCAATGAGGAATTCTCTCTTACCTATCATGGAATTGTTTGGGAAATAAATTTAGGTATAAAACTTTTGAGACACTTGGGGAGATAGTATTAGCTTAGATCTGATTGTTTTGATAGTTATAAAAATGGCTCCCAAAGAAAAGGGATGGGCAAGATGGGTGAATGGGAGTGGGAGATACAGGCTTTCAGTTATGGAGTGAATAAGTAATGGAAATAGAAGGTACAGCATAGGGAATATAGTCAATTATATTGTGATAGTGTTGTATGGTGACAGACGTTAGCTACACTTGTGTGAGCATAGCATAATTTTTAGGCTCGTCAATACACTATGTTGTACACCTGAGACTAATGTAACACCGTGTGTCAACTATACTTCAATAAAAAATGGCTCCCTAAATATGTCCACCTCCTAATTCTTACAATTTGCGAATATGTTATCTTATGTGCCAGAAGAAACTTTATGGGTATGATTAAAGTAACCATTTTTAAATGAGATTATCCTGAATTATCCAGGTGAATCCCAAATAATTACAAGGTAGAAAAGGCAAGGGGATGAATTCTTTCCTTGAATCTCCAGAGGGAACACAAATCTGCTGACACCTTAATTTTAGCCCAGTGAAAGCCATTTCAGACTCTGAATTCCAGATATCTAAGATAATAATTCTGTATTTTTAAGCCACCAATTTTGCGGTAATTTATTACAGCTGCTATAGGAAACCAGTACATTAATAAATAACTAAATGTTTTGAGGAATTTAGAATATAAGCTCAATGAATTCCAAGTATGATAAGTTCAAATAGATCCACATCTAGAGATCCCATAATCTAACTTTCAGAAGACAAAGACTCAGAGACAATCATGAAAGCAGTAAGAAAGATGACTTAACTGACTTTCCATCAGACACGGTGTAGGCCAGGAGGCAGTGGGATGGGACATTCAATACTTAAAGGAAAAAAAAAAGACTGCCAACCAAGAATTCTATAGGCAGCAGAAATTTAAGTAAGTAGAAGAAAGTAAGACATTTCCAGATAACATCTGAAAAATTTTGTCACTAGAATACCTTCCCTATAAATAACACTAAAGGATGAAATGAAAAGCCACAAGATGGTAATTCAAATCCACACAAAGAAATAAAGAGCACTGGTTAAAGTTAACTGCATAGGCAAATATAGAAACAGTATAGTATACTTTTGCTTGTACCTATTTTCTTATTTGATTTAAAAGAAATTGCATAGGAGAACCTGGGTGGCTCAGTTGGTTAAGAATCCGACTCTGGCAAAGGTCATGATCTCATGGTCAGTGGATTTGAGCCCTGCATCAGGCTCTGTGCTAACAGCTTAGAGACTGGAACCTGTTTTGGATTCTGTGTCTTCTCTCTCTCTCTCTCTCTCTCTCTCTCTCTCTCTCTCTCTCTCTCCTTCTGCCCCTCCCCTGCTTGTGCTCTCTATCTCTGAGAATAAACATTAAAAAAATAAATAGCATAAACCAATAATCGTGAAATAGCGTTAATGGGTTTATAATGCATAAACATGTAATTCCTATCTCAATAATAGCACAAAAGGTGGTGGAGGGACTGGAAGGTTTGGACAAGGGACTAGAGCTACCTTGGAGTAAAGTTTCTGAATATTCTTGAAATCCTTAGTTTTAATCCAAATCTGGATTGTTGTAAGACGTTAATTGTAATCCCAGGGCAGCCATTAAGAAAATAACTTAAAAAATTTAGCAGAAGGAATAACAAAGAAATTAAAATGGTATAATAAGAAGTATCTATTTAACACAAAATAAGGCAGCAAAAAAAAAGAATAAAGGAACAAAAAAGACATGGCATGTAGAAAACAAATAGCAAAACAAGCAAAAGAAAACCCTACCTTATCAGTAATTATATTGTATGTGAGTGGATGACACACTGAAATCAAAAGCAGAGATTAGTAGAATGGGAGAAAAAATCTTCAACTTACAGACCTGTCTATAAGAAATGCGGTTGGAGTTCAAAACTATGAATAAGCTAAAAATAAACAATGGAAAAAAAAATAATGTATATGAGGTAAACCATTCCCTTAACAAAATGGGTGTGGCTGTACTAACATTAGACACAAATGGCTTTAAGAAGTAAATCTTATGTTAAGCCTCTGAGACTTCAGTTTTATTTGCTATTAAATGTAGACTCTCATAATAGATACAATAAATTTTGGCCACATTAAGGAAAATACAGTACTAATTTCACAATATGAAAAAGTAGCTCCCAAGTTATCCCTAAAAAGTAAAAAAAACAAATCAAAATCAGGATTTTCACTCTTTGAAAAGGTTTTGCGATAATCATAGTCCCCTTGAATATATTATAGAAATGAAATGAGTGAATAGAACCTAAAGATTACATGAAATGGATCCTGTAAAGTATCGATAACAATATCTGGATCCTAGCAGATATTTAACAAACATTGATGGACTCTGTTACCTATTTTTAATGCCACCAATGTGTCAACTCTTTTTAGTTTTTATTCTGATTTCACAATTTTGCATTTAAGATTGTTATGTAAAGCAATTAAATATGAAAAACAGGACTTAAATTTTTAAGAACAAAGTCAGTAAGAAATGTAGAAAGTAATAATTGAGTTTGTATGCAGGAGTAGCCAATTCTGAAGCAAGACTAAACTATAGACTAAATATCATAAATATGGCCATAATAAATATATTTTCAATAATTGTTATTAGCTTCATTACAGAGTTGCATTAGTGGAAAATATTTGTGTTTTAACATGAAATCAATACAATATTTCAACCATGAATATTAAGGTTTAATTAAAAGTAAGCTTTGGTAAAGAGAAGTTCATGTTTAGTACGCAGAGAATTAAATATCAATGAAGAGATTAGGGGCAACAAATTGCACTAAAGGGGAATAAGATTTTCTGTGATACAAGGAGATATAAAATACCTACTTCTGACTCTTGAAAAAAAAAATGAACACACTAAAAGTCTCATTATATGAGAAAATTCTCGGAGGAAATCACTTTGTAGGGAGCAGAATTTATATGTTTTGTGCTTCATCTTTTTTGTCCGCTTGAAACAAAGGGGTATATGTAACATTTTTCCTGGATTCCAGGAAGATGCTAGTATAAGCACTTCACTTCTTATTAAGTAGACAATTTCGAGAGAATGAATCTGTCATGCCACAAAGTAGGAACCTTTTTTGTACAAGCCCCACCATCAAAAATAATAAAAATATCAACACAATGAGATACCATTTTCATTTAAATATATTTTATTGTGTTTATTATTCTTATTAATGTTTGATTTGTTTATTGTCTATTTATCTTCACCTCCACCTTCTCCCCAGCACTTCCAGTCTTCAAACACACACACACACACACACACACACACACACACACACACACAATTAAACATGTGCTAGATACATTCAAGGCACTGTGCCCTTTGTTTAATTTAGTTTAATAAACGCTGGAGGAGTTATTGTTATTAAATTTCCAGGTGAGGAAAGTAAGATTTAAGGAAGTTAGGTGACTCTTTTAAGTTTAATCGCACAACTAGAGATTGTGGTTCTGGAATTCAAAATAAGAACAATCTGATGATAACCCCAGTTTTTAAATATAAAATTTGAGCATAAATATAATTATCATCAGAAAAAATAAGAAAATATATTGCATCAGTGAAAATGAATGGATTGTTCTAAAGTCAAATTTTCATAACAGAAAAAGCCAGTGGAAATATATATATATTTCTATCATATCATTTATAATATATATACATATATATGTATATATATACATACATATATGCACATATGCTCTGATATATATATATACACACATACATATATATACATATATATGTGCATGTGTATATACATATATATATACACATGCACATATATATGTATGTATATGTATATATATATACACATATATATGTATGTATATATATATATCAGAAATGTAAAACCCAATAGAAGTATCATAAAACATACTGAGGAAATCTGCCATAAAATAAAATAAAATAAGAAAGAAAAGAAAATAGAAGCAAAAAAGGAAATTGAATGACCAATCCAATAGGTCAAAGCACACCTCCTCCTGCCTCCTCCCCAGGTCTTCTGTAGGCCTTGTTCCTACTCACAGCACCAAGGAGAGGTCCATGGTAACTTCTGTTATCTTTAATTCTGGTCTGCAGAAGATAGTCTCACCACTGAGCTTCTCAATAGGGAGAGAGATACCACAGCACATGGGGAAGAGTTGAAGAAACTGTACATCTTTCTCTCGAGGTTCAGAAGGCTACCTTGGAATTAGAAGGAGATATTTTGTCCAAAATTGATGACATTCAAACATCATCTAAATTACAGTTTGTCAGGACAATTAAAGATTGTATTGAAAGGCAAGATTGAGTTGGAGTAAGTTTTAAGGTATGTTCCAAGCTTATTTTTCTTCAACTTAAAATTTCTCCTAACCAGATTCTTTAAAAAAAATTACTTTTTTATTAGCCTACTGCCACATTCAGTAAGTTTCTTTGTTTTATCTATTATCTATCTATCTATCTATCTATCTATCATCTATCTCTCTATCAGCTATCAACCATCTATCACCTATCATCTATCATCAACTATCTATCATCTAGTTAGTAGAGGGAATAATTGCTGTTTAATATCACAGAATATAATGTCCCTTCTTCTCCGGGTGCCTGGATGGCTCAGTCTGTTAAGTGTCTTACTTTGGCTCAGGTCATGATCTCATGCCTCGTGGGTTCAAGCCCTGCATGGGGCTCTGTGCTGACAGCTCAGAGCTTGAAGCCTGCCTTGGATTCTGTGTCTCCCTCTCTCTCTGCTCCTCCCCCACTCACATTATGTCTTTCTCTCTCTCTCAAAAATGAATAAATTAAAAAAAAATAAAAAAGAATAATGTCTCTTCTACTCATGCAATTATTCTTGTAAATGCTGAAATTCCCCCCCCCCCCCATCTCTAGCTTTTCAAAGATTCATTGCTCTTGAGTTTGGCTTTTCAATTACACATTTTACGTTCATGTTTGTGATCACTTCTTCCAAAATGAGTTGATTAAAAAACAAACAACCAAAAAGCCTCAGTGCTGATTTCCCTAGCACAATGAAGTGCATGTTAAGAAGAACTTCTGTCTCCTGGTGTCCTCTGTACCTGGAATGCCATCCTTAGTGGTCACTTTTTTGTCCCTTTATTTGAAAATGAGCTCAAATGTTTCTTCCTTAGGAAGTGTTTTCTCTGGCACCTGACTAAAGAATGTAATGTAATTATTGAACCTATTTTTTAAACTCTTTAGCCTTAATACGACATCTGAAATATCCATTTTCACTTTTGCCACAATTGAGCTTAGCATTAAGCTTTCAGAGTGATGTTAACAAAATTGGCTTAATAAAGTCAAATGCCTTATTTTTTAAAAGACTCTTTAGAAAATCAAACTTCACAGTTACGTTAATCATGTCTCTTTTCAATTGACTACCCACAAAAAGTCAAGTGTCTCTTAAAATCTTCAACTTAAATTATATTGCTTTCATGGTAAATGTGGAGATTTACTAAAGATTAGCAACTATCTGAAGCCTATTTAAACAGAACGTTTTCTATTTTCTTTTGGTATAACCTGCTATAAAGTCTGGAAAAAAATAGTTTATTTGTGGTTGAAGTTTTGTAACTTCATACTGAAGACAAAAGAATCCAATAAAACACCCTTTAGCTACATCAGTGAAATAACTGCATATTTTAAAATGTGAAAATTTAAGAGAAATGTCTGTTTTAAGCTCTGAGTTTGTATCTACGTTGACCATCACAGACTTGCTGCAGAAATATGCCTGAGCAGATTCATACTGACATTAAATAGTCAATATTTATTATATATATTCCACCTTTAAAGGGAATTTAAAATGTCACTAAAGTTTAATAAAGTAGAAAAATTTGAACAAGGGATCAAAAGATAAAGCACAACAGTGGTAGAGTTTTTGTCATTCAAGTATAAGCTTATTTTCTGAGCTCTCTAACTTACTTTCTTTTATCAGACAGAACAAGCAATATCAGCCCCTTAGTAAATCATAATACTTGCTATTGAATTATTCTCAAAATGAAAGCTATATGTAGTATTATCATCTTGCTTACTCCTTCTTTCTAAATATATCAAAATATGCTCATGAGATAATTAATCCTAAAATGTATTGTGATGGCTAATTTCATAGGTCTGTTTGATGGGGCCAAGGGATGCCCAAATGCCTGGTAAAAACTTTATTTCGGGTGCGTCTGTAAGGGTCTCTGGGAGAGCTTAGCAGGTGAATCAGTAAGCTGAGTAAAGAAAATCACCGTCACCAATGCAAGCGGGCATCAGCCAACCCACTGAGCACCTGGATAGAACAAAAAAGCAGAGGAGGGCAAACTGCCTCCCTGCTTGACCTAAGACATTCGTCTTCTGTCCTTGAACATTAGTGCTCCTGGTTCTGTCTTTCTCACTCAAAACAGGACATACACCATCAGCCCCCAATTCTCAGACCTTTGAACTCAGACTGAGTTATACCACTGGTTTTCCTGCTTCTCTAGCTTGCAGGTGACAGATAATGGGACATAATGGGACATAACAGCATAAGCCATCTACAGCATGAGCCATCTACAGCATGAGCCTAATACATCTCCTCAAACATAAGTATATATACAAGCATGTGGATATATATATACGTACACACACACACACACACACACACACACACATGTCTTTATGGTTTATTTTCATAATATCCCAAATCACAATTTCCATTGTGATTAATGTGCATTTTGTGCAGGCAAATAAAAATAGGTATATTTTCTTTCTAATGTCTCCATTTAAAAAAACATTGTTGGCATTCCTTCAAGAGTTGAGGTCCATCTTACTTCTTCTTGAGTCTTGGCAGGCCATTAACTACAGTGGATGGGATATTTTGTGATTGTCAAGGCTATCAAAAAATGTGATACAGCCTCTGCCAGGTTCAGAATGCTTGCCCTTGGATCCTAGTACCCACCCATGCTTGGAGGAAGCCAAATATCCTTGTCAAAGCTGTATGACCATCAAGAACTTAAGGGCATTATTTGGTCCCGTTAAAATGGTGCCATTATCTTTTTATGTCACAAAAGAGGCTTTATGTATTGTAAAAAGTAGGATGGAAGAGGGCAGTATTGCGTTCCTCTTTGGTATAAAAAAGGCGGGGTAGGGAAGAGATAAAACTTTTTTTTTCACAATAAAAAATGTTGTTTAGAATAATTTTGGAATTTGAGACAATAAAGGCTCAAACTTTTGTAGTCTCTTCCAAAGAGGTATAGGCAATAACCTATTTTGAAAAGGAGGATGGACTCTACTCCTCACTCTACATATAGGGCAGACATTTTTAATAATGATGTAACTTTTCCTGTTTTGAATGCCCTGATTCAGACTGTTGAGTTTGCCCTTGGGATCATGGTTTTTCTCCATTCTTCTTGAAGTAATTGTATTTTCTGGTATGGAAGACAGTATGTCAGAGACAATGCATTTTGGTTCATAGAGTCTCTGAAACTTTCTGAACATAGAGGGCAGCACTTTCCAACAACCCATTGAGCTGACTTTTGGTTTAGTCCTAATAATTTCTGGGGGCTACAGTTTGGGCTGCTCCCTAGTGTCCCGTCAGTCTACACCAGCTGACTGACCTTAAGGTTGAATTTCAAGTAAATCTTTTGTTCTCATCATTTCTCAGCTAAGTGAAAGGAGTATAGTCTTATTGTGTATGGATATAAAATGTTTAAAATTGTCAAATATTTTATATTGATAATAACATTTGATACTTATTTTGTTGAGGACACTGTTTACATGTCATTTCCCCAGAGGACCTTTTTGTTATTATTACTAATTTTTTAAGTAAGCTCTAGACCCAATGTGAGGCTTGAACTCATGACACTGAGATCAGAGTCTCATGCTCTACTGACTGAGCCAGCCAGGTGCCCCTACAGGGGACCTTTTTGGATCACTATGCAATCCATTTTCTTGCCTGCTTTCTTTTTCACCATAAGATATGTATTCATTTCATTTTAAAAGTTCATTCGTTTTTGGGTGCCTGGGTGGCTCAGTCGGTTAAGCGTCTGACTTCGGCTCAGGTCATGATCTTGTTCTTCGTGAGCTCGAGCCCCACATCCAGCTCTGTGCTGACCACTCAGAGCCTGGAACCTACTTAGAATTCTGTGTCTCCTTCTCTCTCTGTCCTTCCCCTGCTCATGCTCTGTTTCCCTCTGTCTCTTAAAAATAAATAAACATTAAAATTTTTTTAAAAAATTCATTCATTTTCTCTTTTCCATTGAAATAAACAGTTCATAAGGGCAGGCAATTTTGTTTACCCTATTCACTATTGTATGCCCAATATCTAGAATTATATTTGGTACATACTCAGTGCTTAAAGTAAATTTATAATTTGAAATAGTACACTTGGTGATGAGGTACCAAACTCAGTAGGTCCTCTTGATTTTATCAAGGTATAGAGCTAATATATAGCACAGTCTATTTTCTTCTGATGCTTTCTAACTGGGTACCTGTAATGATTAATTTTTAACCCAAGTTCGATTACATTTAGTATTTTGAAAATGCAACTTGATATGCAGAGGAATGTGAGAACAATTTAGAGTCATTAACCTGTAAAGGGAGGCTAACACTTTTATGGCTAGGCATAACATGGGCAATGTAGATAAACAACCTTTGGGAATTCCCTGGGCTCATTAAAGTGTACAAGTTAGGAAGTTTAGTAGCTCAGGATTCTCTAAGACAGATATATTGGAGGTTTTGAAAGAAAACCTCTTGCTAAGCATCTATCACACACATCTCCCAAGTCATTTCAGTTTATGATTTATTTTCATAATACCCAAAGCCACAGCATGTCATTCAATTTCCATTGTAATTAATATGTGCTTCATCAAGGCAAATAAAAATAGATATATTTTCTAGCTTTCTAATATCTTCAGTTGTCCCTCTAAATTTATTAGACTTCTTCCCTCTTTATGATAATTTTGGCTCCTATTTCCAGAAAAGATTTCAGATGTCAATATTAAGTTTGCTGCCTTCTGTGTGGCTGTAGATTTTTAGAGGCATGATTGTAGATTTATTAGAATCCACACAGAATGGCATGTATCTATTTCTATGATAATTTAATACCTTTGAGGATGCTCTGTGACTTTCTACTTCACTAAACATAAAATATAAATATACGGGAGATTTAAAAAAATATGTCATTACCAGAACTCTCAAGGATTCATCAGATAGTTTCTTATGTGCTATTTCAAAGCAGCAACCTTGAGATAACTGAAGCGGCCCTAAAGGTTCACCGACTGAGGCCATACTCAGTAGCTTTCCATCCAGCCCCTCTAAAGCTGGATGCACAAACACAAAACACAAATGCACAAAACACAATGTTGGTTAACACCATATGAGTTTAAGGTTTCAGAATGCACCCAGGTGTGCTGTTTATCCAGCACCCTTCAATTATACTGACTTCTCTTAGGTCTGGAAGAGGTGAACAAATTGACACAAGGTTAAGCATATCTTCAATATTTGAGTTTCCACCCTTTTCCGAACACTCAGAACAGGACCTATCTTAGTGGTGAATTGCTTCCTTACTCCCAACCCCTCTGTAGACCACTTTTTCAGTTGGACAGTGATGCATGACCCCTCTGCAGTTATGAGCCAGTGCCCACTGGTTCAGAATACGATACTTCTGGAGGGAACCTGAGTGTCCTTGTTCATATACACTGAATTCAGCACAGCCCCCAGTCAAAATTTGTCCCTTTCATTTTTCACTCCTCTCCAAGGGATTGGGCTATGCCTCTTCTTGGAATGGGGGCATAGTGGTTTGTCTCAGACTATGAACATTGATGCTCAAACTGCCTGGAATCAAAACCTGGTTGACTACTTACTAGACGTGTGACATTGAATTAGTTTCTTAACCTGTCAGTACTTCAATGTTCTCCCCTTTCAAATGTAGATTAGAATAGTACTTCTGTCCTAGGATGTTTGGTTTGTTTAAATCATTAGTTAAATGAAAAGTGCTCTGAACAGGACTAGCACAGAGTACCTGCTATGCAAAGATTTGCTTTTACTCCAGTCACTGTACACACACACACACACACACACACACACACACACACACATCCTGACACACACACACTCCCAGTATGTGAATTTTGGCTTCTTTGCCTCTTTTATCTAAAGTTCTAATTTCTCTTATTAATCTCATTAATCATTAATTTGATATGCTAGATATTCTAATGCATGACAAGAGATTCTCAGGTGAGGCTTCCTGAGTGAAAATATTCCACGGTTCTCCACACTGCTTAGCCTAATGTTTAGAGTGTTCAATGAAATCTTTCCAAGTCATTCCTATGATCAAATATTTACCCTACTGTCTAATGAAAGTAGACTCCCTATTCCCTGAGGATTCCCTGCACTTTATACAAAGTCATATTTTGTTCTTACTATTTCCTCTATCATCAGAAATTGCCTATATCTTTTCTTTTAGTGACCAACTCAAAATTTACTTTTATTATGCAGACTTTCTCTAATTCTCTAGTCAAAATGACTTAATTCCTGCCTCAATTACATTTTGGTTAGGTTTTATGCCTCTTTCTTTACCAAAAAGAAAAAAAAATAATTACTTGGATGTGCAATTTAACTACAGAGAAATGTTCACATTTTAAGTTTATAGTTCAGTGGGTTTTGACAAATACATATACCTTGAAATGCAGATTCCTTTACTCCAAAAAGTTGTCTTGAGTCCCTTCCCAGGAAATCCTTACCATCTTTCTCAAATAAGGCTGTTCTGATGTCTACCATCAAGCTTAGATCTGACTGTTTTAGAACATCTTATGAAATCAGGCAGTGGATATTCTTTTATGTGTGTTAATCAAAAATTAAAGGCCCCTAAACAAGGTCATGGTAGAGGGCAGCTTAGCAATAGTCTTTCTACATTATATGATGCCTATCTTAAGTCTCTCCTGTGGAATCTGGATGGGATCTCAGAGTGTCTGGCACAGAGTAGGTACTCTATAAATGTTTGAGTTGAGTTACATATTAACTGTGGGATTGTAGAGACAGTGATTTCACCTAATGCTGAAAATTCAGTGAGACAGGAGAGAAATATTACAAGCAGGCATTTCTCACTCTTCTCACATGATGTCCATTTTTCTCTCCTGTGTCTTAGAGATTACCCTACATTGCATTCCTGCCGCCATATATTCAGTCAATCATGAAAGACAAACCCTTGACCTTGGGAAGAAACAGGCTGGGCCTTGAGAGTGCTTTACCTAGTGTTCCATTGAAAATCTGCCTAGAGTACCTCAAGGAAGTTTTACATAAAATGAGACTCTCACAGTGTTTACGTAGAGCATAATGAAATGCCAAGTTGCCTATCTTGGCACATGTTATGCATTATCTTGCTGTCACTGAATTGGTAATATCTGTTTAATATGTATAAGTAATATAGCCTTCCCCAAAGTATATCATCTTGTCAAAATAAAAAAAATTTCAAATCCCTCTTGGCTATATGTTTGGTATGCTGTTGAAGGAGAACTTTCTTACATCTGGAAGGAAAGGAATCTGAAATATTCAACATTGGCAAAATCTGTAAAATCTATGGAGGTCACACAAATTCAGATTATGCCTGGAAACCTCTTAATTAGATTTTTTTTTCAATCAATATGTAACAACAGCCACATGACTGTACCTACATCTATGTGGAAAGTGATACACTTCTTTCTTTTCTTTAAGTTTATTTTTATTTATTTTAAGAGAGAGAGTGCAAGCAGTGGAAGGGTGGTAGAGTTGGGGGAGAGAGAATCTCTGCTCTGACAGAGTGGAGCCTGATGGAGGGCTCAAACCCATGAACCGTGAGATCATGACCTGAGCCAAAAGCAAGAGTAAGATGCTCAACTGACTGAGCCCTCAAAGCACCCCCGCTTAATGTCTTGCTGCAGGACTCTCTGGGGTTGGTTCGGGCACAGAGTTATAGAAAACCAGCAAAATATTTTCCCTCACTGTATTGCCCAATCATTGTTAATACATTACCCATTCTAATCACCCAATCCTAATATCACATCTACAGTCAAGTGACAGAGATATGCCAAAGCTGAAGAAAGTCTTTTTTTTAAAACATTTTTTTAACATTTATTTATTTTTGAGACAGAGAGAGACAGAGCATGAACAGGGGAGGGTCAGAGAGAGAGGGAGACACAGAATCTGAAACAGTCTCCAGGCTCTGAGCTGTCAGCACAGAGCCGGATGTGGGGCTTGAACTCACAGACCGTGAGGTCATGACCTGAGCCGAAGTTGGACGCTCAACCGACTGAGCCACCCAGGCGCCCCTGAAGAAAGTCTTTAAGAATGTGTTTTACCTCCAAAAACAAACCCAAAGGAAAAGTTTTAAAAATGTAAATAGCACACAACATAATTTGAATGAGAACATAGCTTGTGAACATCACATTACATACATGGAGTATAAGTTCATATATATTGATACCTACAGAAACAGAAATATGGTGAGAATACATTTAAAAATTGCTATGTTAGCAATGTCAGCTCTCTGATGAATCCAGCCCAACAGAATGTTTACTTAGTCTTCCTGTGCCAGTCACAGGATCTACAATATCAAATAAAACTGACACCTTTCCTGCTTTTCTAGGGCAGAAACATTAAAGACATAATTACAAAAATGGTCATTGGATTCATTTGACATGTGTATGAAAAACTCTCTGAGAAGATTTAAAATCTTCCAAATGCATGGGTTCTTTCTGTAGGCTCTCCCTCAGATCTTTGACTCTTGTGCAGTGAGTATGATTATGTAGTTTCCTGGTGTGTAGCAGTTCAAAAATCGAGGTTAGACAGAGTATACCCAGAAGAGATTTGCTAGAGGCGGGCATGTGACAATAAATAATATAAGTGACAACAGACAACTCACACCAATGTAGAAAAGAGACATAGAACCGTAGCTTAGTTCAAAAATTCAATATTTTTCCAATTTATATATTTATGTATGTGACATATTTTTTTTAAATAAGCCTTACCTGAAAGTTCAAACAATAAAATGCACGAATGTAGGGCAACTCTTATGGTGATGGGGAAATAAAGAATGAGGAGTGGTAAAGCATTAAGAGCTCTTATTTATTTTCATCCATGACCACTTCAAACACCAAACCTGATGAATCTCAAAGAATGTTCCTCTGAAATCTTAGGTTTCATCAGTTTTCCTTAAAAATAACTACAAAAAAGGATACTGTTGTGCCATTAGAGTTTCAATTCAGTCCAGCAATCTTCTTTATAAGATTACGACCACTAGGGGCGCCTGGGTGACTCAGTCAGTTAAGCATCTGACTTCAGCTCGGGTCACGATCTCCTGTTTTGTGAGTTGGAGCCCCACATCTGGCTCTGTGCTGACAGCTTGGAGCCGGAAGCCTGCTTTGGATTCTGTGTCTCCCTCTCTCTCTGCCCCTCCCTTGCTTGCACTCTAGCTGTCTCAAAAATAAATAATAAACATTAAAAAATTATAAGATTATGGCCATAAGAACAATACAAATAAAGAATTTATGCTGACAAAATAGAAAGAGAACTTGACTGAGGTGGCAAGCTTTAGATTGAAAATTAGTTTTGCCTTTTGCTGTACATCCTTGTGACTATTAGTCACGGTCTATGCTTCTAATAGTTTCCTATTGTTTTTGTAACAAATTATCACCAATTTAGAGGTTTAAAGCATGGAAGTATATTATGTTACAATTCTATAGTTCTTTTTTTGTCTATTTATTTTGAGAGAGAGAGAGAGAGAGAGAGAGGAAGAGAGAGAGGGGCGGGGGAGAGAGAGAATCTCAAGCAGGCTTGGTACTCTTAGCACAGAATCCAGTGTGGGGCTCTGTCTCATGAACCATGAGATCATAACCTGAGCAGAAATCAAGAGGCCGACGCTTAACCTACTGAGCCACCCAGGTGCCCTATATTATGTGACAATTCTGAAGGTCAGAAATCTCATGCAGATCTAACTGGCTAGAAACAAGCTGTTGGCCTAATTGCGTCTTTCTTGGGGCTCTAAATAGAACCTTGCTTTTTCCGGCTTTTGGAGGCCACCTACTTTCCTTTTGGCTCATGAACCCCTTCCTCCGTATTCAAAGGTAAGAATGCTGGGACAACCCTTATTCTTGCTCCCATGTCTCTGATTCTTTCCCCTGATTCACTCTTCCATTTTTAGGGGCGCTTGTTGTTCCGTGGGGCACACCTAGATAATCTAGGATAATATCTCTATCTTAAGACAAGCTGATTTAGGAAACTTACTATTGTGCGATCTTTAATTCCCTTTGCCATTGTATCTAGCATATCCACAGATTTGATGGATTAGAACACAGACATCTCTTGGGAATCACTATTCTTCCAATCACAGAGCTCTCTTTTTCTCTTCTCTATTTTGCTAATATTTTTTTAAAGCAAGTTGGTTTTAAAGCTTAATGAATTTTAAGTTAAATGTTGTATATGAAAGTTTTTTTTGAATATTGTAAAGTAATATATAGAAATAGGTGGAGGGGATTGAGAGGCACACATTTCCAGTTACAAAAAAAAAATCACAAATATTTAAAATACAGCACAGGGGGGCACCTGGGTGGCTCGGTCGGTTGGGCGTCTGACTTCGGCTCAGGTCATGATCTCGCGGTCCGTGAGTTCGAGCCCCGCGTCGGGCTCTGTGCTGACAGCTCAGAACCTGCAGCCTGTTTCAGATTCTGTGTCTCCCTCTCTCTGACCTTCCCCCATTCATGCTGTGTCTCTCTCTGTCTCAAAACTGAATAAACGTTAAAAAATTAAAAAAAAAAACTATTAAAGTACAGCACAGGGAATATAGTCAATAACATTGTAATAACTTTGTGTGGTGACAGATAGTGACTAGACATAGTGGTGATTATTTTGTAATGTATATAAATGTCCAATCACTGGGCTATATACCTGAAACCAAAGTGATGTTGTATGTCAACTATACTTCAATAAAAATAAAGTGATATTTAGATTTAAGTTGATATTATAACATGATTTGTTTTTTGAATTTATGAGAAAATATCTATAGGACATGTCTAGAATTTTTTAAAAGTGGTGTGCCTTTAAAATGATTTTCTTCACAAAAAAATGATTTATTCACCAATTCAAATGAGGAATCTGATAAGAATGATTAATATAATAACAGCATTTACTGTTTATTGAACAGATATACTAGACACAGTGTTAGGTTCATTTCACACATTAGTTCCAATCCTCACAACAGTCATGCGAATGAAGATTTAAAATTTGCATTTATAGATGTTTCAACTGAAAGCAAGAAGAACTAAGTAACACAACCTAACAATGCCACAATTTAAGCAGCAGAGGCAGAATCTGGGCTTCAAATTCCACAGTCTTTACACTCCTACACTTCCCCCTGCTTTCTTGCAACATGAAAAAAAATAAAATTTTTATTTTTAACCTACTGAAATATACCTTGTTTTGGGAGTTTAACATAGTCTATTCAGACAGATAAGATTTCCAAATTAAAAAAAAAAAATTGGAAAAGAGTTCTAGAAAGATAGATTGGAATTCCAGGAAGAAGATCACCACAAACAAATGCAAAACTGTGAAGCCTTTTAGATATATATTTAGGAACATTTTTGCCGACATGCAGGTTGTGTGGAAGGAAAATAAGGATTGGGAATCAGGGTAGAGACAGACTGCTCAAGAAATTATACTATTAAGGTAAGGTTTTTACACTTAATTTAGTAGACGTTTGGGACCCTGGAAGGCCTTGAGGTTAGAGGATATTGTATATAATATAATTCATATTAAAGATTCTGGGGTTTTCACTTAAAAAACTTTTTCTTTTTTCTTTTTCTTTTTATTTTTTGAGGGGGGAGGAGCAGAGGGAAAGGAAGAGAGAGAATCCCAAGCAGACTCCATGCTCAGCGTGGTGCCCGACCCGGGCTCAGTCTCTCATCACGAGATCCTGACCTGGGCCGAAATCAGGAGTCTGATGGTAAACCGACTGAGCCACCCAGGTGTCCCTCTCTTTTTCTCCTGATAGATCCTGCCACTCTCCCAGGACAGAGGCTTTCAAATATATATCTTAATTTTTTTCTTATATGATGACACAGTTTGTTTGTATTCATGATGATGTGTAGTCAGCAAAAATACTTGTGTATATTCAGAGGAAAAAAATTAAAAGCAATCTTTCAATATCCTATAAATATCTATAGCCTTTTCATTTGGGAAAAGTTGAATGCACATTTTCTGAAACCAACTCATCACACTCTATAAAATAATGTCCCAGGCACACATACCCATAAGCATATTAAATATTCCATGAGTCCCTATAAAAACCTTAATATATATTTTCAATCGCCAGAATGTATGTATATTTAATGTCAGACCAAATCAAATCCCAAATGTATTCTAATGACTTTGAAGATATCCAACCAGCCATTTCCAGGGAGATAGGCTATCAATCAAAGTAAAGATGAAAAATATAACTTTATCATAGAAATCATATGGGTCTAGAGAAGTAGGAACTGAAATGATAGTTTAGAAAAGTTACTTCCAGCTAAAAAAACTCATTATTGGCAATGCCTTGAAAATCATTAGGATTATTGTCATTTGTGTGTGTGTGTGAAAATACCTATCAAGCTTCTTTAAAATAAGCACCAAAAAGCATGGAAAAAAATTCTAGGTTCTTGCTCAATATATGTCAAACCTTGTCTCTACTCTGTTACCCACCTGCCATATATTGTAAGATATATTCACACTGCAAAGCAATTTCTGACCCTTCATGGGGTCATTTTTCCAGGTTTTCTGTCACTGTGAGTGGTATAGGTCCAAAGAGCCATTCTTTCCTGGGGCAGCTAATGTAATGATATGTAGATATAACTGCAGGTACAGAATATCTCACTAAAGCCAAATTAAATGTATCTCCAGGTCAACCTTCCCTTAGCTGGATTTCAAAAGTGCCCATGAGGTCTATAAGCAGTGTGGCACAAGAGAAGTTGAAGTGGAAATAAAAAGCAGTCATAATTGATTGCAATTAAAATATTTTATATTTTGCAGATTTGACAGAAACATAAGACCATGTGCACACATTTCTTTAGAGCACCTTCTAGGACTGTGGAAAAGGTCTAGGCAAGGGGCAGCTGGGTGGTTCTGTTGGTTAAGTGTCTGACTTCCACTCAGGTCATGACCTCAAGGTTTGTGGAATCCAGAGGCGAGTCAGGCTCTGTGCTGACAGGTCAGAGCCTGGAGCCAGCTTTGGATTCTGTGTCTTTCTCTCTCTCTGCCCTCCCCCACTCACTCTTTCTCTCTCAAAAATAAATGAACATTAAAAAATGTTTTTAAAAATAAAAAAAAAAAAGGTCTGTGCAAGTGAGGGTCTCTGGAGTTTTGTTTCATCAGCTTCATGGTTTATATGGAGAACATTTTCTATACCATATAATTTTTCAAATATCAGCACTCTATATCTATTATGGTAATTTTATTGTTCATGTATATTTTATGGTATGCCACTGTAAAACAAGTGGTTTTACAAGTGGTATATAAATTATGAATTATGAATTAAAGCACAAATAGGACTGGGAGTCAGAAGCTTTGCCACTCACTAGCTACATGTATGACATTAGGTTACTACTCAATCTCTCTGGGCTCCAAGTTCCTAAACTCAATGGTGTAAAGCCAATTAAGGCTGAATATAAGGTTATGTGGTAAAGTGGGGTGACCTCAAATGGCCTAACCGCAAGTTCCCTCCCCACTCTGCTGTAGCAGGTGAGACCCCGCTGACCAAACACCTTCCTCATCAAGGGGCCCAGGCACAGTTCCTACTTAACCCTGAGTAGTGACTGTCAGTCTTTGCCAGCCCAAAGAATTATCGTACGAAGCCAATCAGTTCCTCGCATGGATACCAGGGGTCACATCACTCTCCTGGTACCACTATTTTACAAACGAAGGAACAGAGTAGATAGTCTAAAAAAATAACCTGAGCTGACACAGAACCAGTAACTGAACAAGCCGTGCATGAACTCCCCCACCCCCTGCCAAGCAAGTTTTCCATCATTTCAGAACAGATTCCAGATTATTATGAGCATCAGGGCACAGATAGCAGTGTGAGCAGAACTAATTTTCTCAGGGGAAGCAGTAAGATCTACTTCTTCTCTCCGTCAGTACCCACTTCCAGGCCTGCAACCCCAAGAAGCGTTTGCCCACACAGATGGGCTGTCTCTTCCAGATTCTGCTGAGACCTTTCCTGCCCAGCTCTCTTGCCCTTTCCACTATGGCAGAACCTCCCATAATGGTACCCACACCACACCACACAGGTGACCTTCTTGTCAACCTTCCCTTCTCCCCCGAAACAGCACGTGACTTCAAATCACTCTGGGTCTTTCTCCTATATCTCCGCCATGAGACAGGCGTGTAGGACCCCCTCAGCCCACTTTACAGATGTTTATCCCAGCGATAGTGGACCAACATTCTGTGAGATTATTTGCATAGAAGAGTGCATGAAACGCTGAGGGGCCTATTTTCTGCAAAGGCAAACTGGAGAAGAGTTTCTGCAAAAGCAAGCAAGGAGAGTTTCCTTTGCATGTCTTATGTGTTTTTTGTTTGCAGCCTCTTGAGATGCTGGAATCTGTTTGGAAATAAAGGAGCCTCAGCAGGAGTGTTGCCAATTTCCTTGGTGAAAGAATCACAAAGAAAATGGGGTTTGAATATTTGACTTTTGTTGTTCTTTTTTTTTTTTTTTTTTTTTTAAGATTTGTTTTCTTAATGTTTATTTATTTCCGAGGAGAGAGACAGAGTGCAATCGGGGGAGGGTCAGAGAGAGAGAGAGAGAGAGAGAGAGAGAGAGAGAGAGAGACAGAATCCGAAGCAGGCTCCAGGCTCTGAGCTGTGAGCACAGAGCCCCATGTGGGGCTCGAACTCACTGACCGTGAGATCATGACCTGAGCCGAAGTGGGATGCTTAACCCACTGAGCCACCCAGTTGCCCCTGCTGTTCTTGTTTTTATTTTTTAATTTTTATTTGCCCTTTAATGAGTAGAGTAACTATTACATCCATCAAAGGACAGGATGAAATTGTGGCAACATATGCTTCCTTATGTTAGCAAGATGCTCCAATACTAGAAGACTCTTAAAAACCTTTGCCTCATGATGAGCAGGTGTGGAGGGGGGGGGGGCGGGCAGAGCTGGAAGGAAGCAGAGCAGCAGCAAGGCAATGTGGGAGAGAAGTTAGGGGAGCAGCAAGATGTAAGAATTGCAGGGCTCCAGAGGATCAAAATGGTGGATCGAGGCAAGTAAGGCAGGATGGCAGGAATTCTTAGGTCAGATGTACATGGATTTGAAAACTTATATGTAATGTTACAACACTATTCTACGTATGAGAAAAAAAGAAATGCCATGCTCAGAGAGATTTCTTGAGTGAAAAATCAGAAGTTACAAAAGGATTAGACTGTTTTAGAGAATCTGTGTATTTAATTAAAAGTACCTAAATAAATCCTTTGATTCCAATCTGCCATAATTGATTACATTTGCTTGCCCTTAATTCTTTAGCATAATAGGAAAAGTTATAATGCATCGTTTTAAATACCACAAGATGGCTTAACAGTGAACTTGTGACATGTGCAACAAGATGTAATGGGGTTTTCAGTTAAGAGTAAGGAATAAAGAAGGAAGAAAAGCCATGAGGCTTTAAAGTCCTTCTACTAAACTAGCACCTTCTACCTCTTATAATTAGCAAGGTGAATGTTGATTATATTAATAGAATTAATTGAATAGATGAGAAACGCAATTGTTGAGACATGCTTGGAATATGAGTTTTTGAAGCGCGTGAGTTTTAACAACGGATTAACATCTGTGTATACTGAAATAATTCTCTGCAGTTATCAACAAAGCTGAAAGCTTACTTGTTTTTCTTCTTTATCTTTGAGACTAGGGGTACAATGTAACATAGTGTTAAGACTTCTGCTCTCCAGTGACACTGCTTGGTTTGAAACTGATTTCCCCAGCTCACTTGCTCTATGACCTTGGTGACATCACTTCCATTTTCTAGGTCTCAGTTTCCTCATAGGTAAAAATGAGAAAAGCTAAAAATGCTTTAATAGAGGGCATAAAACAATAAAGCTATCAATAAATGTTAAATGCTTCACAATTTGTTTTATTTTGTCTGTGCCAAGGACCCGGACAACGCATTGTACCTTCCATTTTGTCTGACCTCGTACAAGCAATTTTGCCTTATAATATGAAATCCATTTCAAATTACAAAGCCTGGGGTTTGAGTTCAGGATTCCCTGTTTACTTCTGGATTCTATTCACAGCTTCGTGTTTCAGATTTCTTGGTTGTTCAATAAAAACAAAATAAAGTTTTGGGGAAGATTTTTTTATAAAAATTAAATTATAAAAAAAATTTTTTTATAAAAATTCATGAATCACCTGTCACAAGGGGACGTTTATGTACCCTTCCTTTTCTTTAGCCTTTCCTAATTTTTACTGCCAAAACATACTACTCCTAAGTTTTAACAAGTTTCATATTCAAATAGAATCGGAAATGAATTGAAAATACACCAATCTGCTCAACTTTTCTTATTTAGTGCTTGGGGAAGGTTGTAAGGCACAATGCCTTTGAATGTCCCGTTACATCCAAAAAAAAATTTATTCATTCCTTTTGCAATGCTTATTAAATTATATTACTTTTATTAAGGGGACATTTCACCAGAACCCAAACTAATTTTTATCACACTCTCTATTCAGAAATAGAAAGGCTCCTATATAAGGCTGTATATGGGAAAGAGGAAGTGTTTAGACTTCCCTTATCAAGCTTATAATATTCAGAATTTTAAAGTTTTAAATAGAATTCCAAAATGTTTAGTAAAGTTTGAATAGTTCTAGTTTATTGCAGGATGAAGATTGTCAAATGATGTGGAGAGCTAATAAAGAGAAGCCTGAAAGAGAGTTCCCATGGGACCTACCCAAATATTTACAGACTCCTTGGAAGAGGTAGTCTTTAAAACGAGACACAAAACCAAGACAGGGTGTTTAATGGTGATCTGGGGTGGAGGGTAGATAAGACAAAGTGAGGATTTAGTGTGTTTACAATTGCTGTGTAACAAAACATTCAAAATTTAGAAGCCCTGCTCACAGACTCTGTGGGACAGAAATTTAGGTGGTGGTTTGTCTCTGTTCCATAACTTCTGGGGCCTCAGCTGGGAAGACTTGAGGTGACATGATGGCTGGGGCCAGAAATCATCAGGAAGTTTGTTCACCCATATATTTGGCACAAGGCCAGAGTTACTAGAAGGCTGAGTTTCCCTGGAGCTCTGAATTGGAACACCTATACCTTGGGTCATGATGTGGACTGGGCTTCCCAAGCATGATGACTGGATTTTTGAGAAAAATTTCCCAAGATCAAGTGGCCCTATAGAGCAAGGTGGCATTGCATGACTTTCCTCTCCTAGACTCAGAAGACTCACAGTGTTACTTTTAGTGCATTCTACTCCTTACTTCACTAAGCCTGGTCTAGATTCAAGGAAAGAGAGAATAGTCAAAATTGCAGGCTTACTTGAAAATCACCACATAGAGAAGCCCAGTGACCTTATCTTCCTATTTCTTACACAAATATATATGAGATATTTGACCTATTGCTTTGGAATGTATGTCAGAGGCAGACCGTAATATTTTGGGGATAATGGTTGCATATACTCAGAGGGAACTAGCAGTATCCAGATTCTTGTGAATTTCTTGCTCTTCAGTTCACAACTGAAGATACGGTAGTTGGTTCAGAAAGTTGAAACTAAACAGTAAACTGAGCTTTGAGCAAGACTCTCTAAAAGACCAGACTATTTGAAATCTCATGACAGGAGAAAAGGTTAGGAAAGATCTTCGATGTCAGATGTGTGATATTTTCTTTTTATGTATAATCATTCTGCTTTTATGATCGAAGGTGAGTTTTGCCAATAGGTTTATTTCTTTTTAAGGCAAATAGCATGAATAAAGCAAGGCTTTTTTATGGATCTTTCATAATAGAAATCACCTGTGATCTTCATTAAAAGTCAGACCCTCTGGATATCCCATAACTTCTTTAATATAGTAAAAGACAAGGGTCTTTGCATTTAAATTAAATTACATTTGCCTAGCTTAGTTTTGACAGTAGGAGTTTGTTCCTGCCCTTACTTAGTTATAATCCTGGAGATGGGGCAGAGAATCAGAGAATCTTAAAACTTCAAAGAACATTGGGAAATATCAATCTAGTCCCTGTATCTTATGTTGTAAGGATAATAAAAATCAAAGCAGTTAAATGACTCACCCAGAACCATAGAGGGAATTAATAGCACAACTAATTCTAAAACTTTTTCAGTGAGTGTCTTTGTCTCTTCTCCCTGTCTTTCTTAGGTTTCATTCCCTCAGCTCCCAAACTTTTCTGTCATAAAAAGAAATCACTTTTGTCAGACTTGAAACATTCTTTCTCATCAAACTGTAAAGAGCACAGTTTTAATATCACATTCTGACACAGTTTAAGAAACTCATTATTGTGACCTTTTCACAAATGTTTACATGGAAGATGGCTGGCAGCGTTTGACAGTTGATGTAAGGTTTCATGTTTCAGAAAGATTGGGATGGCAAACAGTTCCTCATCATTTTATTGTTAACAATCTGCAGATGATGTGGATAACACAGGAGTTATTTAGCTTTTTATTCATAATGTAGAATGGTTAAGCAGAGAGAAAAAACACTTGCTGATAATTTAAGTATTTTATATAGGTACCTAAGTAAAATTGATTTTCTTTTAGGATGACAGTAGGAGAAATTTGCTTATTGTCTAATAACTTTCATCTCTTGAACTTTACTTTTGTTTTAAAATAATTTTATAACACATCTGTGATGATCAAGTCATACATTATTCGAAGTTGAAATAAATTTAAAACTTTGCTTTCAGCAACAAGAGTTAAATTATAAATGAAATAGTTTTTAACATTCTTTCTCATTGATTGGTTGATTTATTGATTGATTCAATAACTAGGTGTTGAGTTCCAGTTATATGCTAGGGACTGTGTTAGGAATTGAGGATAGTAAGTGCCCTTACATACCTCAAAGTGGTTCAAATACTATTCATATTTTTCTTCCCTGGGAACAGAGAAAAAGAAAAGATACTTGACTTGAGCCATTAGAAACATGGATTAGTGGCCTGGAAAAACCGGGAAGGGGATGAGAAATCAGGGATTATATGTTATGGTCCTTCTCCTGAATCCTACCTAGATCTCTCTATGGAAAACTGCTGCTGCTGATTCTAGATCTCATAGATACCTTTCTTCTTGTGTTTAAAATATTTGTTGGTATGAATCTTTCATTTGGTGATTACTTAAAGCGATAAATTTTGAAATAATTCCCTCTCTCTCTCTCTTTCCACAACACACACACACACACACACACACACACACACACACACTGACACACACACACACACACACACACACCCCTCCAACAACACTGAAGCTCCTTTGGGAAGAGAAGGAATGAGGGAGAGTGTGTTAACTGTAAGGTTTCTTCTAAATGATCTGCTAAAGTCTTTTGGGAATACAGATAACAAAAATTATTTTTTTTTAATTGTTTAACTCACACCAGCTAATGTCCAGAACATTTCTTTTATAATTCATCTTAATTCTGTAGTTCATTTTTTTTTTTTTAATGCGGTGGAGGTGCAGAGAGAGAGGAAGTCACAGACTCCAAAGCAGGCTCCAGGTTCTGAGCTATCAGTACAGAGCCTGACACAGGGCTTGAACTCAAAGACTGCAAGATCATGACCTGAGCCAAGCGACTGAACCACACAGGCACCTGCTGTAGTTCACCTTTTTATTGCCTCTTTGCAAGCATTCTCCTCTTTACCACTTCCTTTTCTTTGTCACGTTGTCCTTAGCTAACCTCCAACTCAGATTTACCATAAGAATACTCCATAAGTATTCTTACTCCATAAACTATTACCATAAGAATACTCCATAACAAACCATCCCAAAGCACTTAAAACAATGATTTATTCTCATCCATTCATTTGTGAGTCTGCTAGACTCGGGTGGACATAGATTGAGTATGTCACTATTGGGCTTTTAGCTGTAGATTCTACCCAGGTCTGCTCTGTGTATCTCTAGCCCTCATGAACTGGCAGCTAACCAAGCTCTGCTCTTCCCATGGGAAAGGGTGGGTGAACAAAGAACATAGCAATCGTGAAAACATCATTTAAGTCTCTGAGACTGTCAAGTCTGCTATCTGATTGAACTAAGTAAGTCACATGGCCATGGCCAAAGTTTCAGGGGTGCTTAGAATGAGGATAAACACACGTGTGGATTTATAATTCTTTGATAGGAGTGTTAAACGATGTTAGTGATAATTCAATCTAATATCATTATTAAGCCCTATTATCCCTCTATTCCAGTGTTGCTCTGGGAACTTAAACGGGACCAGAGAAAAACCTCCAAACTTGCAGATTGGCTTCACTTTGTATTCATGACCATTGACGTCAAAAAGCAGTCAATACTGCTCAATAGTCCTACATGATATCCCAGAAAGTTCATTTTCTCATTCCTTTCAAAACAATTTTTTAAAGAGTTCTTTTTTAAATGTTTATTTATTTTGTGTGTGTATGAGAGAGAGAGAGAGAGAGAGAAGAGGAGAGAGGGAGGGGCATAGAGAGAGTGGGGGAGGGGCAGAGAGAGGAGAGAGATAATCCTAAACACTGACAGTGCAGAGCCAGATGCGGGGCTTGATCTCTCAAACCTTGAGATCATAACCTGAGCCAAAATCAAGAGTCAGACTCTTAATCAACTGTCCCATCAACTGAGCCACCCAGGTGCCCCAACAATTTTTGTACTCACTTGCCTCTTTCTTCAAATGTGGTTTTGGTTTGTCCTCTCCAGTAGAATGTAATCCAATGAAAGCAGATATCTTTGAAGGTTTTGATCACTGATGCATGTTAAGTTCTCTGAACAGTACCTAGTATATAGTGTGTATTCACATTTTGCTGATATAGATTATTCTAATTTTGATTAAATAATTAATTGGCTTAATATACCATGTCTCTTGCTAGAATGTAAGTTAGATTAGTGACCTTTCTTTTTTAATTAATATAAACCCAGAAACCAGAATAGTTTCTTGCACAAGGCACTCAATAAATATTTGTTGAATGAAATAGCTTACTGTAGTATTGCAAATATTATTCCAAACTAGGAAAATCCAGTGTCTGAGATTTATTTAATGCAGGTTAAGGTGACACAAATTAGAAAGAATATGTGTTTATTATGTTATTTATTGGAGAACCAGTAGCTTGTTTCAAAGCTAGCAGATTATTTACATAATTCTATAGTAGTTTTTTTATTGTATAACTTTATTTTCTATCAAGAATTACCACTGATGCCAAATACAAAAGGCAGAAATGTAGTCTACACTTAATGTGTATGTTTTGCTTTATCATGTTCCTCCAGCTCAAATAAATTGCTTTCAAAAAACCTATTTATAAATGTATTAACATATTAGATGGCATGAAGTTAATTGCTGAGACACAATAGGTATTCAATTTAGAAATGTAAAAAGAAGTGGGACCAGAAATAATGTGTGTTATATTTTTGAGGATTACTCACCTTGTTTAATTGTTGCAAGCAAGACACTGGAGCCAATGATTAATGATCAGCAGTCTGTCGGGTAATTTCTTGGGCAGCATTTCAATGGACAATCAGTAATGAGAATGTTGAACTAAGAATGGACATAGATGAAAACTTGGAGTTACTTTTAATGCATTATTGTCCTTCCCTTTGATGTTTACAAGTTATATTTCAACGTCAATATCTTACATATTTCTGAGTGGCAGTAGTATGATTTCCAGAAATGTGCAAAAGTTGAACTTAGTAGATAGATTTTCCTAAATTAACAGTCAAAATCTAAAAAGATCAGTTGATATAGAAGGGTTAAGATTCTGTGATATGTATCATCATGCTTAAGGAAAACAAAGTACAAATAATTTGAATTTTCAAATGGACCATTTATCACTTTCCTATTGGTTTAAGTCCTAGCCTCAAAACCTTGGAACTTATTATTATTATTTATTATTATTATTATTATTATTGTTTACTGAACATTACAGGAAAACAAGCTGATGACAGTGCATTAATACATAATTCAACTATGTTTATTGACTGCCTACGCTTTGCCAAATAGAAGCCTGGGCATTGGGGATATTACAATGGATAAGATATGGCGTTTTCCTTGAAAGAATTCACTGTCTAATGCAGGAAGACAAATAAGTATATTAAGTCATATTTCAGTATGATAAGCCTGATAGGAACTCAAGACAGCACTGAGGAGAAAGTTAACTCTCTCTGAGACCTTCACAGCAGTCCTAATGTTAGACTAAGGATTCAAACTGAGTCATGTATGGTATGCTTAAGGCTACCAGGTGTATAAAGCATAAGGCAACACTATCATAGAATAAATCACAGAAGAGACATGAATCTAGTTTCTTCATTTTAATGATTATAAAACTGAAGGCCAGAGATGGTGTAGGATTTAGCCAATGTCATGCAGGGATCTTGAAATGAAGTCTGGACTTAGAACTCATAACTGCCAGTTTATTCACATTTCTATTGTATAACAAAACTTCTCTGCAAATGAAGAAAGATGCTGTTAGTTTTGTTCACTTGAAGTAGCCACTACTTGCTTCCC
Organism: Panthera uncia; assembly: GCF_023721935.1. Lineage (NCBI taxonomy): Eukaryota > Metazoa > Chordata > Mammalia > Carnivora > Felidae > Panthera > Panthera uncia. Next base: position 34,973,085 of record NC_064808.1, on the reverse strand, counting down.
TAAATTTAGATATGTACTTGTTTAATAACAAAGCCTGTATTTGTTTGTGTCACACATCTTTTATAAAATACTGATTAGTTCAAGCAAATATGGCAATCCACACACCCCCCCCCCTTTTTTTGGCCCCCCTGTGGTGTAGCAGAAAGGCTGCTGGAAGGGACCTTTGGGGAATGTTTTCTCACCAATTAAAGAGAAGCAACAAAGGAAAATGTTGTCTCTTACTGAAAGAAGCTGTTGTGTGGGCTTGTAATGCCCAGTATTTAGTCAATAGGTTATGACCCAGAGAAGAAGTGAACTGACACAGTGAAGATAGGAGAGAACAAAGCCGAAAAGTACTGTGTCCTTGATGACACTAATAGGCCATTGGCTTAAGCAACCCTGGAGTTGTCCTTTCTAAGGGACTTTGTTAGTGACATGATTAGTATTCCCTATGGTTTAAACCAAATGAATCAAAATGCAACGTTGCTTCAAATAGCTCATTCAAAGATACCCATCACTCCAATCACTAGCAATTCAGAAAATGCATTAGAATAGAAACAGTTTTTTAAATTGTCAGTTGTTTGTACTAACTTTTCTTGTTGAAGTTAGAATATATATTTTTAAATTATTTTAAAATTTTTGAGGTCATTGTTCATAAGTATGTATTTGTAACAAACAATGCAGATAGATCACTTGTACTCTTTACCCAGATTTCCCCATTGTGCAAAACTATAGTCCACTATTGAACCAAGATATTGACATTGATACAGTTAAGATATGGAACACTTTCCACCATATGTTCTTCTGTTTATAACCACACCTGCCACCAGCCTCCTACTTTTGGTGACCACTAATATATTCTCCATTTCTATACTTTTGTTATTACAAGAATATTACAGAAACGGATCATACAGCATGTAACCTTTTGGGATTGGCATTTTTTATGCAGCATGATTCTTTGGAGATTAATGCCAGTTGTCTGTATCAATAGTTTGTTCCTTTTTTTTGGTGAATAACATTTCATAGTGGTTTGTACTCCAGCTTGTTTAACCACTCACTCATTGAAGGGTATCTGAGTTGTGTCTATTTTGTGCTATTACAAATAAAGTTACTATAAACATCTATATACAAGTTTTGTGTGGACATATGCTTTAATTTCCATGGGTAAATATCAGAGGTTGATTTCTGGTTATGTAGAAGTCATATGTTTAACTTAAAACAAAACAAAACAAAACAAAACAAAAAACTGCCCCTTTTCCAGAGAGACTCTACTATTTTATATACCCACTAACATGTATGAATAATCTAGATTCTCCATATCCTCACCAGCATTTGATTTTGTCATTATTTTATATTTTAGACCTTCTGATATGAGTGTAGTGATATCTTCCTGTGGTTTTAATTTGCATTTCCCTAATGGATAATTAAGTTGAACGTCTTTTCATGTTTTCATTGGCCAGCTGTATATCTTTTTTGAAGATATGCCTGTTCAAATATTTTCTTATTCATTTTTAATTAGATCGTTTGTTTTCTACTGTTGAGTTTTTAGAGTTCTTTATATCTTCTAGATACTGGTTCTTTGTCAGAAATGTGGTTTCAAATATTTTCTTGCAGTTAATAGCTTGTCGTTTAATAATTTCCTATGGGACTTAGAACCAATGTATGTAATGCAATGTTATAATTTATCACCTTTCTCCTTTTATAAGTTGTGCTTCTGGTGTCAAATCTAAAAACATTTGGCCTAACCTCAGATTCAGAAGAACTCTTATGAATTTTTTGTTCTAAAATGTCCATATTTTTACAGTTTACACTTGAGTCCATAATGTGTTTTGGTTTATTATGTAAGATGTGAGGTAGTCAAGGTCCCTTACCCACCACCTCAAGGGTATCCAGATGCTCCAGCGCCTTTTGATGAAAAAAAAAAAAAATCAAACCCTTCCATTGAATTGCTTTTGTACTTGTGTCAAGTCACATTTTATGGATATGTTTCCTATGGAAATGCAAAAACTCTGGAGCAGCTAAAACAAATTAAAAAAAAAAGAATAGGGGCGCCTGGGTGGCTCAGTCGGTTAAGCGCCGACTTCAGCTCAGGTCACGATCTCGCGGTCCGTGAGTTCGAGCCCCGCATCGGGCTCTGGGCTGATGGCTCGGAGCCTGGAGCCTGCTTCCAGTTCTGTGTGTCCCTCTCTCTCTGCCCCTCCCCGTTCATGCTCTGTCTCTCTCTGTCTCAAAAATAAATAAACGTTAAATAAAATTAAAAAAAATTAAAAATTAAAAAAAGAAGAATAAAATGGAGGAATCACTCTATAATTTCAAGACTGATTTTTCAGCTAAAGCAATTAAGAATGGAGCAGAATAGAGAACACAGGAAAACACAAGCTTTCAAATTTTTCTTCCCTTATCTTTAATTGTTAGAAGCTTGAATGTGAAGTGTCTTGACATGGATTAATTTGAATTTATGTTATTTGAGATATGCTTTGGGTTTGCGCCTTTCTTTTTTTGTTGTTTTAAGATTTTATTTTTAAGTAATCTCTGCACCCAACATGGGGCTTGAACTTACAACCCCAGGATCAAGAGTTGTATACTCCACTGAGCCAGCCAAGTGCCCCTGAGTTTATGCCTTTCACCAAATTTGAGAATTTTCACTTTTTATCCTAATACTCTTTCTGCTTAACATTCTTCAATTCCTCTGAGACTTGAAATATATAACTTTTTGATCTTTTTTTAATGTTCTGCTGATTCCTTGAGGCTCTGCTTATTTGATTTTTAAGTCTATTTCCTCTCAGTTGTTCAGATTGGATAAATTGTATTGATCTGTCCTCAAGTTCACAAGTCCTCCTGTCCTCTCCATTTTACTACAGAGCCCACCAGGAGAGATTTTGATTTCTGGTACTGTATTTTTTCAGCTCTGCAATTTCCATGTGATTTTTTAAATGATTTTTGTTTCTTTGATGAGATTTTCTAATTTTTCCATCTGTCTTACTGGTTCAGTTTGGTGTTATCACAGAGACATTTGTCCAAACCCAATAGAACTGAACCTCTTCTGAACCTGTTTTAATGCTAGTTTGGGGATCAGGAGACATTGGATCTGGATTACTACCTTCTTCTTTAGGATGGGGTTTGTAGATGCTACATATTGCTGTGTGATTTCTCTAGTCCTGAAGACTTCAACCAATTTGAATTACTCTTTTTATTTCTCTCTCTCAGAATTGCCTTGTGTCTATTTCTTGCTACATATTTCTGGTTTATAGTTATACTTTGGGGGAAAGGGGTAAGGAAAGATGAATCTGTGCTATCTTGTTTGGACTAGAAGTGTCTATTTAGTTTCATATCTGAATTTTAGCTACAACTATACCAGGGCATTGAGTGTAGCTTATGGTTGATTTAAAATGTTTATTCAACATTCTGGTCTCAAATGGTTTAATTGTAAAATATCCATGTACTCTGAAGAAAGTTCTTTGATTAGTGAATAATGATTTTAGTCCCAATTAGAATACTACACTATTTAATTAGCTAAGTCTAGTGGCCACCTATAAATTTGCGGGCCGCTTGTTAGGTTAAAAGTTAAAGGAAGAAAGATAGGAAGGATATTTTAATCAAAACTGAAGGTGGAAAAGATGGTTGTTGACCTGCTAGGAATTAAGCCATCTTGGCTAGTGGTGAGGATACATGACATAATGCACATAAGCTGTGTAGTAGGGTCTCAATACATCGTAGTTGCTATTATTTTCATTACTGTTGCAACTATGTTTAGAATCTAACCAATTCAATTTGAGTAGTGAAGTATTTAGCATTAGGGTTCTAGGTGCAGCAAAAGCCCTTTACAACTTGCAAATTCCCTCATCTGCTGCCATAATAACACTAATTACTAACATTAGCATACCGCAGTTACTAGAATCTGTATGAAGAACAGTCTCTGAAGGTTATCACCACTCATAAAGGGCTAAGTGATTGATCTCTCTGGTTCCTTGCAGGTCTAAAGTTCAAGCTTCTTTGCATCCCCCTAGTTGGATTTAAAAAAGAAGAGCAGCAATCTGAAAGGTGGAAAAGATTAAAAATGAAGTCAAGGCATCTCTAAATTTTCTTTGAGTGGATGACAGTCAGAAAGATCCTGTATGTGGAATGTCAAGGGCTCATTCTTCTGTAATGTATGCACTACATATGCACATAGGCACTGCAACATCAGAGGCAGAGGCATTGTGACTGGAATCCTCTAAAACAGTCCTTGGGGCTCTCACCACAACATGACGATCATATTTTCCTTTTAGCTTCACTTGTGCCGTATATTGCAGGACTCACATTCTCATAAAATAAGCCCGACACTAACTTGTGTTTCACGGTTTGTATGGCACAGCAGATTTTATGTTAATGCCAGGCATGGCGGATGGCATTGTTTTGTCCTAATACATAAACTTTATGTAAATGTTACATAAACATTTTACCCTCTGAGGGTGTGGAGAGGTATGTGATAAATATCTGCCCTGAATTGGCATGCATTAAGTTTATATGTGAAAATAAGTTTAAGAAGTATTAAATAACTATTATATGGCTATAATAGGCATTGAGGGATTTTTGGAGACAGAGGGACTAAGAGCTGAGACCTGATGAAACTGTTTATTACTTGCATGCATTTGGTCAAGTTGTTTGGCTTTTTGGAACCTATTTGTTTTTCTCTGTAACAGATGTGATGATTCCCAATACTCAAAGCCATGTGGCTGAAATAAAAAAAATATAGCCCCTAACCCAGGCCTTGTACATATATAAAGACTTTCTTCTTCTCATTAATTCATAATATTTCAAAAACCGTGTATACTCACATACACACACACACACACACACACACACATAGAGACATACACATATTTACGTATACACACAGACGCACATGTGTACATAATTTTATGGATGCGTTGTGATTCAGAGACTAGGGATTCAGAGGCTGAGATAGGGTTATTTAATACGTTTCCCAAGCATTCTCAGATTTCTTGAGTCCCCCAAATTTAGAAAGGATAATAAATTTGATTCCAGAGGAAGTATATTTCTTGGAAATATTTAAAACTGTGGGGTTAGTGGCAGATGAAGTTGACTGTCAGCATTGTAAAAAGGTTTAATCTTTTAGGCCTCCTAGTCTTTATTGCTATGTTTGGTGCAGTCTATAAAGTGAATCGGGAATAAGCACTGCTTCTTGAAGGAGGGGCAGGGTCTAAATAAACAGGAGTGGAAAAGCTCATGTAGGACACATTCATGCTATGGTGACAGCAAGACTACTCAGGGTTGAAAAAGCCAAGTCCAGGATACCTGTTTTTCCCAGTGGCAGAGGCAAAATTATGCCTTCCCTGTTAAGCTGATGCATTCAAATTCTGGAGCAGAAAATGACTTGATCTTATCTGTAGCAGCTTTAATTACCTTTATCCATTCTAGTCTGACTGTAATCAGCTCTCAGAATACTTGACAGGACAGTGTAAAGTCACTAAGTTCTTGTTCTTCATGAATAATTTTTCTATTCCCAGGGAAGACATTTCACATAGTGAGACTCATTACAGCCCAACACCTCTTTCCAATCAAGTTGTCCATTGGAATTTCCAGGGCGTAAGGTGTGCTCAAGCATCAAAGTAGGGCTATTCACTGAGCCTCTTCTGTTGCCAGTAGAATCACATAGGGAGTTATTTGGTGCATAACGTGAATTCCCTGACGTGTTAAGTGCAAATGACGAGAAGACTTCAAGACCAGTGCTGATACTTGAAGCTAATGAGGAAATCTGCTAGAAGAGGGAGAAATACCATGTTGAGAGTCAGCTCTGTTACAGTGAACTGTGACAAAGGGTTTGGCCTCAGGAACTCCAGTGTCAGGACTGCTCTGTCACTTGCTGGTTACAGACCTTAGACAATTTAATCCATCTAAGCTTTTAGTTTTTTTTTGTTTTTTTTTTTTATCTATCAAATAGATCTTTATGTAACAAATGTTTTCATTGTGAGCAATGAATAAAATGCTTTAAAAATGGTGAAGTGAGGTCCAAAAGCTTGTTTTATTATAAAAAGTCAATATGTATCAGACATTTTGAGATGTATTAGATGTAGATCTTAAAAAAAATTTAAAAACACAAAAGAAAGACAATAAATAACTCCATGTAACACAAAAGTTGAAAAAAACCCAAGAAATATAACCAGATTTCCTTATGTGGCTCAACCGTGGAAAACATTTACATGGTTACAGTAATGGAAACATGAAATAATGATTTGATCAAAAAGCGTAAAATGGTTATACTGAAAAAAATAGAGGAAGAAAAGCTTAAGGGGTTTGAAATGGCATGAACAGGGGTGTATAAGACAGCTAAATTCTCATTCAACATTCTTGCAAATCAATGTATAATGTCTAGAATTCAAAACTAATTAATGGTAGTATACATATTATTAAGAAATATGAAAGTAAGTAAAAAGAAACAAAAAAAGAAAGTGACTGTTTCTAAGTGTTGGAGGCTGGGGTTGAGGAGGGTGGGGTAGAAGATTGCCATAGTCCATTCCAACCTTTGTCATGCCATTTTAAAAAATTTAACTTGACTTTATTGTGGTAAGAACACTTAACATGAGATCTACCATCTTGAAAAAATTTAAGTGTGTAATACAGTATTGTTAACTATAGGTACAATACGGTACAGAAGACCTCTAGAACGTATTCATCTTGTGTAAGTGAAACTTTATGCCTGTTAATTAGCAAGTCTCCATTTTCCCCTCCCATCAGCCCTGGCATCCACCATTCCACTCTCTGGCTAAATGAGTTTAACTATTTTAGATACTTCATACAGGTGGAATAATGCAGTGTTTGTTTTTCTGTGACTGGCATTTCACTTAGCATATTGTCCTCAAGCTTCATCCATGTGGTCACTTATTGTAGAATTTTATTTTCTTTTTTAAGACTGAAACATTCCATTGTATGAATATGCCACATTTTCCTTGTCCATCATCCACAAAAAGACATTTAGGTTGTTTCCACATCTTAGCTATTGTGAATAGTGCTGCCATGAACCTAAGAGTGCTAATATTGTTAAGATTTTGATTTTGATTCTTTTGGGTAAACAGCAGAAGTGAGGTCATATTGTGTTCCGCCGGGGTGTGAGAATTCTGGTAGGACGGTATCTCAAATTTCGATATCAGCTTGGATGTTTCTGGTTTTGTGCTTGCTTGGGGTGCAGGAGCCTTTCAACTGATTCCTGGATATCTTACAAAGGGATTTGTCCGCCAACTGATGAACTGGTGTTTTTGTTGGGAGTGGGGAGAGGAGGACCCCAGGATTTCTCATTTTGCTATCTTGCTGATGTCATGCCCCATCATGTTATTTACCACGTGAACATACATTAATTATAATAGTCCCAGTATATAATCTTTACTGCAAACTACAATAAAACCTCTTAGGAAATGATGGAGGATAGTTTTACTGTGAGCAGAAACATAAATTCTCAATGGAAAGATTTACAATTGAATTTTGTTCTTCCATTTACTAATTACATGAATTTGGGAGACTATCTTTCTGAACATAAATAACAAATAAGCATATTTGAAGTATCCAGTGTTATTTAATTTATTTATATTTAAATTATTTATATTTATTTGTTGATCTAAACAAGCTTATAGAAGATATTCTAATTCATTCCCTGGCATGATGTCTAACTTATCATGTTCATTATTCCCTCAAGCAGGGAAGCACATTTTATGGCAATTTTGAGCTTATATTTTGCTCTCTGTTTTCTTAATGCATTCCTTCAACAATCCTCTAAATCATGTGTCCTCATGTTTATACACAAGGAGGTATAGAAAATAGAGTTCTAGAATAATAGCACTCAAAGGGATATTAGAGACCATTTATTTCAAATGCCATCTAAAGTATGAAGGTATATTTCTTTGTTTCTTTTGAGACTTTGTTAATCCCTTAATAAATAATATTTAAGTGGTGTCTTTTGAAATGAAACCAAAATCTGACATTCTTAAGATATACAAGTCCCCAAATATGCTTTATTTTGATAGTTTCTTTTTATTGTGAATAGGATTTTTTTCTAATTCCATTTATCCATTGGATATTGATGGTCTAGAAAAAAACTCTTGGGGGCTCCTGGGTGGCTCAGTCGGTTGAGCGTCCGACTTCAGCTCAGGTCACGATCTCGCGGTTTGTGAGTTAGAGTCCCGCGTCAGGCTCGGGGCTGATGGCTCAGAGCCTGGAGCCTGCTTCAGATTTTGTGTCTCCCTCTCTCTCTGCCCCTCCCCCATTCATGCTCTGTCTCTCTCTGTCTCAAAAATAAACATTAAAAAAAATTTAAAAAAAAAAAGAAAAAACTCTTGATTTACACACACACACACACACACACACACACACACATCCCTGTTTTGCTGGCCATTTACTAATTACTATTAGTTCTAATAATGTTTACCGTTTTCAATTTTTCTCTTTTTTAAAAGTATTAATTTCATCTGCAAACTGAAAATTTGGATTATCTTTAATATTCGAATTTAATTTTCTATGAATTAATTCAACAGAAAAATGTCTGAAAATATTTGTAGACAAAAGTTTATTACAACATTATACAAAAGAGTAAAAATTAGAAACAACATTATACAAAAGAGTAAAAATTAGAAACAGCCCAAATGATGCCCATTAATGAAAACTGGTTATAGTCTGAAATAAATGACATAATTTCATATATCTTGACTTTAAGAAGGTGTACCGGAAATAATACTCACCTTCAAAATCTTGTTGCAAACTGTGGGCATTACATGTTTAAATTTTGTCTCACCAAATTATTTTGGATTTGTCCTTTAGAGGTCTAGAGTTTACTGTAAACAGCCATTCTTAGCGGACAGCTCACATCTAGCAAAGATCTAATAGATAGACACTGCTTAAAATAGGCAAAATTTGTAATTGCAGAATATTACAATAGGATAAAACTGTTTGAACATGTTGGCTTATACAACTGAAGATTGTATGAATATGCCACACTGTCCAACTGAAAATTTAGTTGGTGTTTCTGTCATATCTTCATCTTACTGGTTGTAGGAAACACCCTTGTGATTGCTAGATTGTATGCACCACATCTACATTCAGGTACTAAGCCTTTAAATAGTTCTGATCTAGATCTTGTATCTCAGATTGATACTTAGTTGAACTGGAAAGAAAAACTTACTTTCCTCACTTTATGGGAGGTATTTCCCCCAACCTATTTTGGTAATAGAGAGAATCATGTACTTTATTTTTTAACATTTTTTTTAAAGTTTATTTATTTTTGAGAGATAGAACAGTGTGAGTGAGGGAGGGGCAGAGAGAGAGAGGGAGAGAGAGAATCCCAAGTTGGCTCTGAGCCACCAGCACAGAGCCTGATGCGGGGCTTGAACTCACAAAACCATGAGATCATGACCTGAGCTGACACCAAAAGGTGGGTGTCTAACCGACTGAGCCACCCAAGTGCCCCTAGCACCAAACACTTTAAACCTGATATACTAGGGTGTATGCTGACCCATCAGAAAGCAATTGAGAAATAGGAGACTAGGAAGCTGCAGGACAGAAGGCTCTTGTTTTAGGAGAGATGATGCTTTGTTAAGTACCTCATGGGGTTTACTGAGAGGTAAGAATCTCCTGGAAGTCCCCAGGGAAGAGTTGCACACACCTTCACCTTCACCTCGTGTTTATATGGTTCCACAGGACTGAGATGTTTTATTATGGAGGCAAACACGATTTATTATGGATGGTATTTTTAACTTATTTGCCAAGGACAAATGTGGAGGTAGTAAGACACCCAGTTCAATATTCTCCAAAATGCCTGAAGCTAAACTCCTGATTAAATCTTTTGATTAGTGCCTAAGATGCATTATTTGTATTTCTTTCAGCATGCAGCAAAGTCACCAGACAAATGCTTTCAAAACACAATAGCAGAAGCATTGACCTTAAGAATTAAAAAATCAATGGGCTTTTAACTGTTCATTTGCTTAAAGTTGCAATATTTTAGTATTTTGTAATGAAATTATAATAATGGTAGAGATCTGCTAATGTCATTTAATTTTAGAGAAACTTGTGTAGGGTCTAATTATTTAGAGAAACTTGTGTAGGGTCTAATTATAAGAATTGAATATATTTCCAGTTAAATACACACCTATATTTTAAAATAGAAGCAATTCAATCTTTCACTCTTAAGTCATGATATCATTATGTTCAGGAAAGCCAGGATACTAATAATCAGTATTGCTGCTAAATAGTTTAGCCACTAAAAATAGTTTGCAAAATAAAAGCTCCTAAAACCTATTTTATATAAATTGTTCCTCTAGAGCATGCTGAGCTGTATCTATCACAAGCCCTCTGGAACCTTCAGTTGAACAAACCACTTTAGGTTTGTGGGTCAATGAAGCAGTCGGTTCGAAGTGGGAGAAGAATTGCTCCAAAACTAAAAATTAGACAAAAGAGGCCGTCCTCCATAGAAAAGTTCTTAGAATGTGAGGAAAGAGAGCATTCACACTTACAGGGGAAAAAATGCTCATTTCTACCATGAAGCTCTTGAGGATCCCGTATTACCTAGGAGTAATGAGGAAAGGTTCACTGTGTATCTCTTGGATATTTCATGACGTAGGTAACTTAGTAACATTTTAAGACTTTTTCCTTCAATATATCCTTGTTAAGTATTTATTCCTTGCTAGAATCTGTCATGAAAATATAAATATTGGAGGAACTAAGGCCAAGAACATCCAAGGAGTTTTTACAGTTCAGCGCACAAGACAGATGTGTAAACAATCATTCCAAGCACTTGTAAGGTGGGAGTGTTGTCCACACTGTAGAGAAGTATAATGTAAAGGAGAGTGATCAGTTACAATAGTAGCAGTGTGAAGAGGGTGGTGGGAAAGGTTTCACAAAAAGGAAAGAAGCAATTTGAGGCTTATTTTATTTTGGCTAAAATATAAAAATAAAAACTAACACTATTGATTCCTCAGTATGTGCTAAGTAAATTAATTATCTCACTTAGTCATAATAACTGCTCTATAAGGTAGGAAAAATTGTCTCTGTTTTACTAATGAGGATCTGAGGCGCAGGGCGTATAGATGAAACAGGACAGAGTTCATATTTGAACACAAGCATCTTGCTTCTGAAGCCATTGTTCCCAAGCACTCCCTATGCCACCTCTCATTGTAAAAGGAAGGAGAGCACATTGCAAAACCCAGACTGTGAAACAAAACTATGCTTTGGGGGAAGTAAAAATAATTCAGCACAACTGAAGCAAAGGCTGTATGTACATGAAAGAGTGAAAGGGTATAGGAATGGATCAAAGGATTAGAAGACAGACCAAATGGGACCACGTAGGCTGTGCATATGGCTTAAGAAATGAGGAATGCAGGACCAAAGGCAAAGAGATCAGATGAGAGACAGAACAACCAAGGTAAGAGAATGATGGCTGCCTAGAATAAAGCAGACACAGTGATAAATGGACAGGAGTGGATAGAAAAATGGTTAAAAAGAAGAGTGGAAAGGGGCGCCTGGGTGGCTCAGTGGATTAAGCGTGGGACTCTTGATTTCAGCTCAGGTCATGGTCTTATGGTTCCTGAGTTCGAGCGCCACCTCAGGCTATGTGCTGACAGTGCAGAGCCTGCTTGGGATTCTCTCCCTCTCTCTCTCTGCCCCTCCCCTGGTCTCTTTCTTTCTCTCTCAAAATAAAAAAATAAACTTCAAAAAATTAAAAAAAAAAAAAGAAGAGGGGAGGCCTAGGGGGTGTATTAAAGGGAGGCTGAAGAAGACAAGAATGGATCCTAGGTTTATAACCTGAGCAACTGATTGTATATTAGTACCACACAAGCTAGGACACAAGGGAGAGAGTGCTTTCCCAGAGTCAATGCCCTTGTGCCTTTGAGGGTTTTGTGTGCATCTTTCAGAGATGCTTGTGCCTGGTGAATGCTTAAGAAGTCATTATCTATTCATCAGAGACCTCTTTGAGAGAAGCATACAGCTGTCTTTAGGACACAATAGAATATATGTCTCCTTTGCCAAGGTAACAAATGATTCTCCATTTTCCCCAGTTTGTGTAAATATACAAAAATAATCCAATATCATGGGTTTATTCTTTAGATTCTGGGCCAGAAAGTCCAGCAACTCTCTTTGAAAACATCCAACATCCTTTTATTGTGAGACATTTAAATTGCCCTGCAGATGTGACCTCGCAGATCGTTACTTCGCCACCATGAAGTAGGCCAAAGAATAATTTATCACTATTTTTAAAAGGTATAAAAAGGTTAAATGACTCATTGGATTGCTCAAAATAGAAGCTCAGCTCTGAAGTCAGCTAGGTGCATGTAAGAGCAACCACCGAATGGCTGCATGACAGGATGTAAATTGCAGTTTATTGATACTTGATATAGCTTGAGTTCTTAGAGTCTTAGTCTGCTGTGAGCAATGAGCTTAGAAGTGAAAAGGGGAATTGAAGAGGTATTTTTTCCAAGGTAGGCAGTTTATTCTTATTCTTTGTAGGCTTTTCTTCTGACCTGTGCTTTTCCATCAATAGGAATCTCAAGGTGAGATCCAATATCAAAGAAATAGGCACAACACGTTTGGCAGAAATGTTTCCTATGTAAAAACGCCTTTATGTTATGTATTATCCAATATTCTATTTGTCCCATACAATTTTATATTTTATAATTTTATATCTAGGCCATCTCATTTAGTCTCTGCTGATGAATATGTATGTCAAATGCAGTCCTTTTCCCTGGATGCCAGACCCACATAAGAAACTGTTTTTGCAATTCTTGGCTGACGAATAGGTCTCTCAAGGTCAGTATATTCACAACTTGAGTTACGTATATTCTTTCTATTCCAATTTTGCTCCTCCTACAGTCTTGTACAACTAGTTAATTGAAACTCTGTTCTTCTGTTGGTCAGGCCAAATCTTGGAATCATTCTTAATGCCTCAGCTTTTCTGAGGTCCCAAATTGGGTCTCTGATGAAATCCTGTAGCTACATTTATAATCAAATAGCTATTCCATTTACTCTTCCCACATCCACTAACTTACCAGGCCGAACCATCAATGCTCTTGTCTGAAAACATTGGAACAGCCTTCCAACTTGTCATCCTGACTGTGTATTTTGCCTCCAAAATCTATTCCCACCATAATAGTCAGAGTTACTCTGTGATAATCGACGCTATATTATTCTTTCACTTAATCCCTCTGGTGCCTTTACTTCTCATTTGAAATACAAATCAAAGTAGTTACAACACAATTTAATCTGGTCCTACCATATGAATTTCCTCCTCCTACATTCCTTATAGCCCATTCCTTTCTGTCCACACTTGACTTCTTCATATATGAGGCAAACTCCTGCCTCAGTGCCTTTGCACTCATGGTCCAATCTTGCTGAAATCACACCTTACAGACTTTTACATGATTTCATCCATTATATCTCTTAGGTCTTCACTTTTCTTTGAGGCTTTCCCAAACTACCTGTTTTAAAATTGGAACCATTATGGGGTACCTGGGTGGCTCAGTCGGTTAGGCATCCAACTTCTGCTCAAGTCATGATCTTACAGTTCATGGGTATGAGTCCTGTGTCAGGTTCTGTGCTGGCAGCTCAGAGCCTGGAGCCTGCTTCAGATTCTGTGTCTCCCTCTCTCTCTGCCCTTCCACCTCTCAACGTTGGTCTCTCTTTCAAAAATAAATAAACATTTAAAAATTAAGAAGTAAAATGAAAAAAAATTGGAACTATTACTCTTATATACAATATCTTCCTTCCCTACTTTATTTTTCCCCTTAGCTCTTATTGTTATGTATAATAGGTAATATGCATTTTATTTATTTTTCTTATTTATTTTTTGCATGATAGAATTTAAGAACCATAAAGACAGGGATATTACCTGTTTTCTTAATGGTCTTGTACATGTAGTTACTCAATATATATTTATTGAATGAATGAAAAGCTATGCATTTTATACTTACTAAAATGACCTAGAATTTTGTACATTTTTTGTACATTTTTAAGAATCCTCATCATAGAAGAATGGTTGCTGTCTTTGCATGGATCCATGAAAAGTTGTATGTCTATTTTATCTATAAGGTTGAACCATATAAAATTGCCAACTTTCAATATTGGTTTTGATTAATTTCTAAATAAAATTAATCACTTTTTTTTCTTAGTACTGATTGCTTTTCTCCTTTGATCTCTTTTTTTTAAGTTTTCAAAATGTTTATTTTTCGGAGACAGAGTGCGAGCAGGGGAGGGGCAGAGAGAGAGGGAGACAGAGGATCTGAAGTGGGCTTTGCGTTGATGGCAGAGAGTCCCAAGCAGGGTTTGAATTCGTGAACTGTGAGGTCACCACCTGAGCTGTAGTCCAATGCTTAACCAACTGAACAAACAAGGGGCCCCTCTCCTTTGATTTCTTGACAGCTCTTAACTATAATTCCCAAATTCTGAATTCTATAAAGCAAATGGCTATAGGCTACTTCAGTTAAAGAAAAAGAAAGGTTGGCAATTACTCAGAAATTAGCTACTCTATGGTCAGCTTTATGTTTGCAAGCATATGCAGGTTTAAGGCTGATATTCCTAGCCTGGAAAAGATAAGTTCTGGGCTCCATTCTGCTATTGCAGCATCAGGAAGATATGATAATGTAATCACTATATTATTTTATTTCTTTACGTTTTCCAAAAGAAAAATGTCAATATCATCTACTGAAGAATTTGAGACATTGGGTTAAGTTCTTATTTTTGCCTTTTATCTATGTAATTCCTTTTAAATTGGGTTTCTCCTGAGTAAACCCAACTATTTTACCTTGAACAAAACTCTGTAGCTTGTCTCCTTTCACGGAAAAATTTAAAAAAAGAAAAGAAGTTATTAACTGTTTTATCTTTTGGTGAAAAATAATCAGCAGTGAGCTTAACACTTTGAAACAAAGTATGCTAGTAAGCTAGTGAGTACACACATGTTGCCTCTATTATTTACTTCTCCTCTATTTAAATTTTGTTAATGTTTATTTATTTTTGGGAGTGAGACAGAGGGACAGAGCACAAGTTGGGAAGGGGCAGAGAGACGACAGGAAGACACAGAATCCAAAGCAAGCTCCAGGCTCTGAGCTGTGAGCACAGAGCCTGACACGTGGCTCGAACCCACGAACCGTGAGATCATGACCTGAGCTGGAGTCAGACATCTCACTGACTGAACCACCCAGGTGCCCCAATTTCTCCCCTACCTTAAAAATGGACTGTGATGCTTTTATTTCATCTATTTCTATAAATATAAAAAACAAAATCAGCAAAAACAAACAAATAAACAAACAAACAAACAAACAAAACACTCCTAAATGTACTGAAAGCCAAGGAAGACAAGACTTCATTAAAAGTGGCTGATGAAGTGATGAAGTATGGACAAGGAAGAAAGGATATCCTTGTCATCTGGGGGTAAGTTTGTGTCAGAGGCTGTGATAGGTAGGGATGTGGAAATGATAACTCACGGTGCAATAAAATTGTGTTAGTTCTTTTCCATAACAACAGTCTGGCAGGGTAAGATTTTCCTGTCCCCATTTTACAGAAAAATAACCTAAGATTCTTGTCTAAGAAAAAAATATATTGTATATGCGTAGGTAATGTATGGGGTATTCATGTATATGTAGGTGTGTGTATGTATATGATTCTTTCTGACAAAATAATTTGTTAGCTTTAAGGTATTTTTGTTAGCTTCAAGGTCTTTGAGACAGTAAGCAAGAGAGCTGAAATTGGAATATTTTCATGTGCTAAATAGCATTATGCTTCATCTTCACCTTCTGAGTCATTCTTAACGCCTTAGGAGTATGAACTCTTGTTAATGGCAGTATATGTGTTATTAAGGATTTGCCTTTCCTGCATCCAAAAGGTATAGTGTGTCCAAGGTACTAAAACAGACATCAATTTTCCTCCTAGTAGAAATAAAATAGTTCTAAGAAGCTCTTTTTGTCTCTAGGTTAAACCATAATACTTTTATGACAACACAGAAACTCCTGGAAAACTTTTGACTTAGAAAAATTTGTCTCCTTAATATTTTGTCCTTGAGGTGATATATTTATTAGGATCTGGGAGAAGCCTTGGTAAGTAAAACAGCAAGAAACAGCACTGCCCATTTTATTTAAAAGTATATTCAATACACTGGGGAACCAACAGCACTGCTTTAATATCCTTCAGAAGGAATACATGATGGAAATGGAAAGAAGCGTTTGGACACTTCATTATAGAACTCCCTGTGGTTGGGGGCCACTTGAGAGTTTTGGCTGCTTCCCCGGCAGGAAAGAAATGCTTGTGATTAATAACCTCGATCTTCAGTGCCTACCAGAGCTGGTGCACAAATATCCCAGGCCCCTCACATTTTGTGTGGTGCGTTTTACACTGATTTCCAAAGTTTCTCATGAGAGATTAGCCTCCATCCACTGGCAATAGTAGCTGGCTTGAAAAGGTTGTCTTTATTGGCTGCCTTTTCTCTTAGCCTCAATTCTCTACCACTGGTGTTTCTTTCACATCTTTACACAAGCTACTTGCGCTTGAGTCCTTGCCTTGGGGTATACCTCTGGGGAACTTAAACTGAGACACACATTTTAAAAACTGGGTGTTTCCTGCTCTGCTTTTCAATGACCCAAATACCTAAATGATTACTCCTGACAGCCTCTGAGCACCCATTTCCAGGTTTCTGCATCTTAGACGCTTCCATTTTGTCACTCTCCTCTACATAGATTTTAAGAAGTTAAATTCTGCTGACATCCCATGCTAGATATTTGGTGTCTGGGTCCTTTTAAAGTCTGTCAGAGCAAAATTTGCACTGGATAGTTAAGCAGGCAGAAGCCTTTATACAAAACTAGTGTAAAAAGGAGAAAGAGTGAACTCAACTCTGGGAGCGTTCTTAAGTGTGGGGGTGAGCAAGTGGAAAAGTCCTGGATGACATTAGTGAGAGCACACTTACTCCTGTGTTGGCAGTTGTTTTTCTCATTAGGCCATGTGTGATTGCTCCTTGATGTCTATTTAGATTAGGTTCCCACCTTCCACGAAGACTGGGAGGTAGGGGCACTATTTCTTTCAACGTTCACATTTCAAAAAGGTGGTTCCCAAGTCGTTGAGAAAGACATTTCCTTGATTATAAAACTGGTAAGAGTCTGGGAGAAGACTTACATACACATTTCAAATAATGTGTACATAATATACAATTGCAAACTTTCTAAAGTAAATGCTCTAAGAAAAGAGAGGTCAGGGGCGCCTGGGTGGCTCAGTCGGTTGGGCGTCCGACTTCGGCTCAGGTCATGATCTCACGGTCCGTGGGTTTGAGCCCCGCGTCGGGCTCTGTGCTGACAGCTCGGAGCCTGGAGCCTGTTTCGGATTCTGTGTCTCCCTCTTTCTCTGACCCTCCCCTGTTCATGCTCTCTCTCTGTTTCAAAAATAAATAAATGTTAAAAAAAAAAAAAAAGAAAGAAAAGAGAGGTCAAAGGCCGATTGTCAGGAAGAAAGCTGTCCAAAGTTTAGTCAGGCTGAGGGGAATATTAAGGCCATCTTGGTCAATTCCTATTACTAAACATCCAAAGACATGCTTTTCTAGTCCTCTCTCATGCAGTGGTAAGAGTTGTCCAGATGTGTCCTTCATTAGTTGTGTGATTCTGGTAACTTTACTTCACATTTCTAAGCCTCATAATCAAAAAGCTGGTAGTAATCATATACTTTCTTCAGTATTAGAACGTATTAGTTGGCTAGGTTGGCCCTAACAAAATACTACAAACTAGAAGGCTTAGACAACAGGAATTTATTTGCTTATGGTTCTTTGGGCAAAGTATGAAGTGTTAGCCTGGTTGGTTTCAGGTAAGACGCCCTTTCTAGCTTATAGACAACCATCTTCTTACTGTGTCCTCACATGGCCTTCCTCTATATGTAGCATCCCTGGTATCTCTTGCTTTTCTTTTAAGGACATTGGTCCTATTGGATTAAAGCTCATTTAACCTTAACTACTTCCTGACGACCCCACCTTCACATATGGTCACACTGGGGGTTAAGACTTTCACTTATGAATTTTGGAGGGACACAATTCAGCCTGTAACACATAGTTTCGGGATCATAGTAAGAAACCTACAAATGGTAATTATTATTAATAAGCACACGACGACTGGAAGCTTTGAATGAAAGGTAACTTTAGTAGCGTGTCAAGGAAATTTGAAAGCACAGAAGATGAGCTCTTTGGAGGCAGACAGCTCTATTCTAAAGTGCAGATGTAACTAATTCACTTACCAGCCATGATTAAGAAAAGATATTTCTAAAAATTCTTTCACCAGTACCTCTTTGATTTGATAAGTTTTACATTGATTTGGTAGGCTGATATTTTCTTATGCTACATAATTATTCAGGATAAATAAGCTTATAAAGAAATGTCCTTCTGGCAAATTTGTATATTAGACTTAGACTAAAAAAATTACCTTTAGGAACTAGCCTGAAACCCAGAAGAACCTCAATAGATCCACCTAGCCCTTTTGCTACCAATCGTATTGATTGTGGGAGTAAATACATACAGAATACATAATTGGCTTTAAGTGACATATTTGCTAGTAAACCTATAACCACAAAATAGATTTAACTAAAAAAAATATTTGACAGAACAAACCTTTAGAAAAGGGGCAGTGGGTGGGAAGTATTTCAGGAAAAGCAATGCTAAAATTAGAAATTTTCTCATGGAGAATTTTTTGGGGAAATCCCATTTATTCCCTATTAATCTCATAATTTAGGAACTTCCAACTTGTACTATTGGAATAATTTACATGATTGTCAAAACGTCGAAAAGGCAAGACGCATAGCCTTACAGTCACTACTCATTCTTGTACCCGGAGGAACTCCAGATATCTAAGAATACTCTCAGAAAAGCAAAGTACATGTAACATTCCCAGAGTCACTGATGGGTTGAATGGAAAATGCTAAAGTTGAATATCTACCCACCCTTTTCCCATTTATGTTGTTCTAGTGAATTTAATAACCCTTGCCTGAACTTGTTGTCCTGAGTTCGAGCCATTGAGCAGGTTTTGGTGATAACATGACATCATAGATGTGATTGGCTTTTGAATCGTTGTCAAATTGATAGTGTGAAGCAGATATTGCAGAATAATATGATGTGATAGAGAATCAAGGAGTCTTGTATGTCATACAAGGCAGGAGGATTCCTCAAGCTCCTTTACTATAACATCTCTGCAAATGTTTCAGGGTTATTACCTCAGGGCTTTAAGTGTGTGTATAGAGATGGGGTGGGGAATGCACTTGACTTGTCCATTGCTTCCCAGATTCCAACTCTGACTAATCTTCTTTTTCCTTACAATAAAAGTAGAATAAAAAGAACATGGGAGAATAAGGAATGGGAAGCAAGACCAAAAAGGAGAAATGCAGCAGAATGAAGAGCACCAAAAATCTGAGCCGCCTCACTTCTTATGTCCTCTGGTATTGTTTATGCCATTAGCTAAATTAATTAAGCACTTAGATTAAAAGTCTTCTTGACCGCTGATTAATCAGCAAGATTTTCAGAGTGCTAAATTACTCTCTGAGGGAACATCAAATTTGATTAATACTTCTTGTCACATTCACACACACACACACACGCACACACACACACACATCCCTGTATACACATGCACACACATAACACTAATTACTAAAGTATTATTTTGGTATCTTAAGGATAAGTCTCACTTCCAGAAACATTATCATCATTCTTTTGTTTAAAGTTCACATCTTTGTGAAATAGCTATTATCATTTGCTCACTTTCCGGAGGACGAAAATGGGACTTAGTATGTTTGTTACTTGACCATAGTCTCCAAACGAGTGAAAGATGAATTTAATAATGTAACCCACTTCTGTCTGATTCCAGAGCCATTACAGGGAGACAATAGATTTTAGTTATCAAGAGGTAAACTCTCAAGTCAGATGGCATATCTTGAGTGCTGAATGCAACTAATTACAATCTATGGAAACCTCTGCATGTTAATTTCCTTCTTTCACCTCTCACTTCCCCTTCTCTGATATGGAAATAATATATTGTGTACCTCATGTAAATGTTGTGACAATTAAATGAATTAGTGTATGTACTCAGAACACTGCCTAGAATATAGCACATGTCCAGCAAACGTTAGTCCTGAAGACAAAACAATGATTATGATGATGATTAATGATGATAATGAGGACCCATTGTCTCTAGTGATGAAACAGCTCTCTCTGCAGTAGGTGAAGCTTCTACCCCTCACACTTTTTTGACAATGATACATATGTGTTGAGAAGGCTTGCCTCTGATGAAATAAGCCTATCTATTCTATATGTATTTCCTGCATTGCTGTTACTGGTTTGATCAATGCTGACCATTGCTGTGGAGAAATGTGTTATGATGTCTCTTCCAGAAACTGAAAATGCAGGTTATTTTTCCTATCTATACTTCAAACCCTAGGAAACTTCTTCGTGTCATGTCTCCTAATGAAGTTGAGGGAGATAGCATCCAACTGGAGCAGGATGAAGGCTTCCACAGCCCATCAATGTGGTTTAAAGAGGAAAGACCTTCTTTTTCCATTTGAAGTTTCTGCGTTGATTCTCATTGTTCATTCTACTTTTCTAATCACCCTCAATCTCAAAGGGAATTTAGGGGATTCCTGACACCATCTTCTGGTTGAAATGATTTGCAAGACCTTGAAAGTAATTAAAGAAACTGGCATCAAAGACAAAACTAGCCAAAAATTGGAATTACTCAGAAAATTTCTTGAAGTACTTTTATGTTTGTGTCAATGCAGTACCAAGAAAAATATGTTTTAAACAAAAACACTCTTTTTGTGGACTTTCATATTTGGGAAATTGGCTTTGTTTTTAGAGGACATTTTTACATTGTGCTTGATTTAATATCAGGCCAGAGGCAGAGTTTTGTCTTCCCAAATAATGATGACATTAAACATCTTAAAATTAGTAAATGAAAGAAAAAATGCAATTCAATAGAATGTTCTGAATTTTTACCAAGACCTTTATTAATGACTTGCTAGCAAATGTTTTAAGGGAAATTGGTCAAGAGAGCTCTTAAATTATTTCAGTCATTCTTTGTGGATTTTATGGGATACATCTGAGAAGACTTTTATTTATTTATGTATTTATTTACTTTATTATTTTTTTGTTTGTTTGTTTTTAGTGACAACATGAAATTAAGAACATATGATTGTATTTGGTCATCAACTTTCATCATCAGACTGAATGCCAAATGAATTCTAGCTGTTTCCTAAATTAAAACTTGTAGTCAAAAGACAGAGTTATGCTACATTAGAGAAAATAAAAAAAAATAATTGGTCTCAGTATCTGAAGGCAAGGCCATGGTTTGTGGAAGGAAATGGATCTCTGGAGAACCCTTAGGACAGTAGAGTAAGGAGTTTGGATCATTAACCATTTGTAGTTAACAGAATATGGTTACAGTCACTGTATTTCAGTGCTGTCTGCAGTGACCAAGTCATGTTGTAATTAACAGGATATAGATTATGTGGTGGCTAATATTGATGTTGCTTGGAGAGGAGGATTGGGCTGCATTTATATGATCACAATATAGTTAGTTCAGTTCTCTGCACTATTCTGTGTCTTGCCAACTAAATTCACGTGTGTGAGTCCAAACTGCATAGGAGACTTGTGTATGTGAGAAAAAAGGGTGTACACATACTAAGATACTGAAAAATCGGTGATGGAGTGTCCTAGAAAGTGCTCAGTCTTTAGTCAGAGATCTGGTGTCTCATCACTGCCATTAGTTAAGTGTGAGATCTGTGCTGAGTAAAGCATTCTTCAAGCTTTACTTCCTTGATTGATAAAATGCAAGCAATAAATTCTAACTACATAGCTGCTATGAGAATTAGACGTGATGCAATTCATCAGAGTGCTTTGTAAGAGGTAAAAATTCTACATAAGGTTGACACTTGAACGCAGGTTTGAACAGTCAGGTCCACTTATACACAGATTTTTTTCGACAAATACAGTATAGTACTATAAATATATTTTTATCTTCCTTTAATTTTCTTTTTTTAAGTTTATTTATTTATTTTTGAAAGAGGAAGAGTAAGGGAGGAGAGGCAGAGTGAAAGAGGAAGAGAGAGGATCCCAAGTAGGCTCCCCACTGTCAGTGCAGAGTCCAGTGTGGGACTCGAACTCAAAAACTGTGAGAGCATGACCTGAGCTAAAATCAAGTCTTAATTGACTGAACCACCTAGGTGCCCCATCTTCCTTATGATTTTCTTAATAACATTTTATTTTCTCTAACTTATTTTATTGTAAGAATACAGTATATAATACATATAACATATAAAATATATGTTAATCAACTGTTTATGTTATCAGTAAGGCTTCTGGTCAATAGTAGGCTATTAGCAGTTAAGTTTTGGGGGAATCAAAAGTTATATGTGGATTTTTGACTGCATAGGGGTGTTGGTGCTCCTAAGCCCTGTGTTGTTCAAGGGTCACTGCACAGTTGTAACTTATTATAATTATTTTTATTCATATTACTTTTATTCTATATGTGCTCTAAATCTCAGCTAGAATCAATAAATAACCGGTAATATTCATAGGTATAAAAGTATATATTATATCACTGATCTCATACTAATTTTTCCTTCAGGAGGAAAAAAAGACACCCCCCCCCAAAAAAAAGTAAAACACAAATAATCGAGGGAAGAAAATTAAAAATTAGTTTGAAGATTGGAGACCAGTTTTATGTAGCAGAAGATATTGAAAAACAGCAAGAAATAACATCACCCTATTTGTAAAAACTTGGTTTTCATTATTCAGATGTGTGTGTGATCACCACGCCCACTGAAGAGAAATAATGTTTTACAGACTTTTATGAATTAAAGGGAATATTCTAGAGAGTGAACTGGGCTAAGGGTTTGAAGAACCAAATTCTTGGCTTATTTTCTGGGTTAATTTGAATAATAATCTCATAGTGCCCAAATCTCTAATAACACAAATGAGAAAATCAGCCGTGCTAAGTGATCTCAAAAAGTTGTTCAGACTTTGAAATTCCAGACCGGACACCAAGTCGCTGCTTCTAAACTAATGCAGGCTTCGTATCAATGATACATTTATTATTCCATTTTATTAATAAGATGGCATCATACATTTCTATAGCTCAAAGTGTACTTTGATCTCCATACTTTTGATTCATGAAAAACTCCCTGAGTTGTCTTCAATTTCTTTCATCATTGTTTTATAATTTTCAGATTACAGCTCTTTCACCTTCTTGGTTAAGTTTATTCTAGGTATTTTATTCTTTTTGGTGCAATTTTAAACAGGATTGTGTTTTTATTTTTTCCGTGTCACAATAAATTTTTTATGGAGACAGGCTGGTGTGGGGACAAGGGGACAAACAAGTGCCTTTAGGTCCAGTGGCTCAGGTGAAATAGTGAGGCCTCTTCACATCGATGCCATACTCCGCTGACTGCAGGGGTCAAGTCCTCTGTGGCTAGCGTGCTGCTTGCGGTCCTTGCTGTTGCTTCCAGAACTGCTGGAAGCTGTGCCCTTCATTTTTCAGTGCTGTAGGGCATCACTGGAAATATCTGAGATGGATTTCTGGGCAGCTGCAGCTAGGGAGATGAGCCGAATTATGCCTGGGTCCAAGGTCTCAGAGCCAGCATCGTGCAGGTAGTAACTAGGCACCGCATCTGGGATCATAGGCATGTAATCCTCTAGCTGCATCAAGAAATCGACCACAGGCTTCTGTACATCACTGCCTTCACCTTTCCATGGGTCTTGCTCCACAGCACGTAAACCCCAATAGACCCAGCCCCCTTGACCTCGGTGCCTCGCAGACAGTGGAGGCACCCAGCACCACCCCAGTCAAGTGCCCACTGCCACAGCTCCAGCCCCAGGTACCCCCTCCCCCCCCCCCCCCCCCCCCCCCCCCGCCGGCCCTGTGGAGCTGGCCTTGTTTTCCCCAGTGGTGCTCATGGGGCAAGACTAAGAGTACTGCTGAGGCCCAAGCGGCAGAGCTCAGCACAGACGTGTGATTGTTGTCTTAATTTCTCTTTCTGCTACTTTCTTGTTGAGAGTTTGTTGTTGTTGTTGTTGTTTTTGTTGTTGTTTTAAATCATGAATGGATCTGATATTTTGTCAAATGCTTTTTCTATATCTATTGAGATAGTTACATGGTTTTTATCTTTTGTTAATGTGATGTATCACATTGATTTATTTGCAACCATTGGACCACTCTTACATCGCTGGAATAAATTTTACTTACCTGTTAGAATGGCTAGTATCAAAATGACAAGAAATAATAAATGTTGGCAAGGTTGTGGGGAAAGGGGAACACACTCATGGTTGGTGGGAATGTAAATTGGTGCAGCCACTACAGAAAACAGTATGGATGTTTTTCAAAAATTAGAAATAAAACTACCATATCATCCAGCAATTCTACTTCTGGGTATTTATCCAAAGAAAAATAAAATACTAACTTGAAAAGATATATGGACCTCCATGTTTATTGCAACATTACTTATAATAGCCAACGTATGAAGTAACCTAAGTGTCCACTGATGGATGAATGGTATATATAAACAATGGAATATTATTCAACCATAAAAAAGGATGAAATCTTGCCATTTACTACAACATGGATGGACCTCAAGGGAATTATGCTAAGTGAAGTAAGTCAGACAAAAAAAGACAAATACCATATAGTCTCTCTTATATGTGGAAACTAAAGATAAATTAATTAAACAAAAAAAGCAAGGTCAAAGTCACACAGAACAGGTTGATAGTTGCCAGTGTTGGAGCATAGGAGAAATGGGTGATCTGTTTTTGTTTGTTTGTATTTCAGAAATAAATTAAAAACCAAGCCAAACAATGTTAGTTGGCATAGTGTAGGTATAACATCGGAATGAGAATCAGAAACTTGCTGAATTTTGGAATAAGGTAAAATAAAGGATCTTGCATACACTTAATAAATTACCAAGCTAAGGTTCAAATTCAGGTCTGTCTATAAAAGTCAAAACCTTTGTCATTATTCTAATCTCTTTTTCATCAAGAAGAAAATGTTGAAGAAAAGGGTCATGAGGATCAAAGTTAAGGCACTCTGTTTAATCTAAGCAAGTAGCCAAGGATAATAATCAAGAGTAATCTACCATTTAGATTAAAGACAGTAAATCTAGAAAATGGATCCATAGTCCAGGAAACATGCAGCCAATGTTTTCGGGACAGATATTTGGGTACAAGAAATTATAAATGCAGATTATAGAACTTGATTCTGAAGACAGCTTCTATCCCATCCAAAGGAAGATATTTCAGTGAGCATTTTTTACTGAATAAATTTAAGATTGCCAATAGATGGTATATTGATACATAGATACATAGATATATAAATAGAGAAATAGGATATATGTAGCTTAAAAGATTAGAATTTAGATAGTGGGTGGTAAAAGTGAAGAACAGAAATGAAGACATAACCTAAGAAAATGAAGCTCCTACTTAATGAAAATTTAATGGGTCCTGGAGACAGATGGACTGGGTTCACATCCAGTCTATATTATTACCTATGTAATCATAGGCAAGTTTTATAACCTCTGGAGCCTCTTTGTACTTTTCTATAAAACAGAGACCATGAAATTTACCATGTGTGGTTGTTGTGAATATTAGAAAGAATATATCCAAAATGCCTAGCTGTGCCTCCATAAAGTAGTTACCCAATGAATGACAATAGAACTTGTCTTTATTATTAATACTGTCAGCTTCACATAAAGTTGCATGTCCTTGAGAAGTGGGGGGGGGGGCAGAATGATAGATTCTGATGGCTAAATAACACATTCCTATGCACCAGAGAACTGAAAAGATAAGGGAGAAGAAAATGGATATATCAGAATAGGCAGGTTCCATTTCAAAGCACTCAAGGAATCAGCAGTTAAAAACTTAAAAAAAAAAAAAAAGGTCTTATCCATTTGTGTTGAAAAAAGAGACTAAGTTGGAAAGTGACATTTGTAACATTAAAGAACCTGCTCAGTTCAACTTTGCTATTTTTACTATTTAGAGTCTGGAACACAGAGAAAAAAAGGTCTTTGAAATTTAGTTCCATGTTTCCAATTAGTAAATGGCTTCTTAATTATTATGATTCTAATTTAGGAAGATGAAAATAATGGTTCATAGATATTTTTATCCTTTCTAATAATAAAGAATAACTGGTAAGTTTGTAGTTAAAATAAACCATAGACGGATAAATGAAAAGCTGAGAATGTAAATAATCTAAAGAAAATTACATTGTTTGCTAAAAAGATCATTTTGGCATAAAAATCTGAGTCTAAGCCATATCTGATGGTAAGTATTTTGAAAGAGAAATAAAAAAGACAAAGCATAAGAATTATGTGATGTGTCAGCCAATGACTAATGGAGTCAAAGGTGAGACTTCTCTACTAATAAAGAGAAAAACAGTTTTGCAGGTTAAAAAAATAAGGTAAACAACTTATATATTTATTTGTTCTAAGTGCACTTATAAAAGACAATAAAATAGGTAGACAGAATATAATAACAATGTTGACATTATGCTCTCAATTTAGTAGAAAATAGCCCATATATAGCCTCCCTAATATCATGACACATGTGACTTATGTATACGTGGCAGTCTTCCCTTAATGTTATGGCTATGTGTGTATAGACACCATTTCAGAATTCAACTCAGAAATCTCATTATGCTCTATTTAATTGGGTGTGTTTTTAAGTAAGTTGAAATCCATAATAGGAGACATAATACATTTCTACCTTGTAACAGATTTATCCCATCTTGAATAATACTTGCCTATTCCACAAGAGTAACCATTTGAGCACCTTAATATGGATGACTGGTAAAGAATAAAGAACACCAGGAAGTCAAAAATCCTCAAATGAGAATGAATATATATATATATATATATATATATATATATAACATAAATGGTATAGAGTTGTGACAGCCTGTGAAGGATTAAAGATTTTGCTTAAACAGATGTGACCTGGAATTTATTGTAATTACTGTGGGTCTATGGTTAATTCCAGAGAAAGCAAATAGGAAATAAGAGTAAAAGATTTTATTTTCTCAATTAGGCAAGGATCAAGCTGAGGGAGATCAATGAAATCGTAATCAGTAACACCTAGCTTATCATTACTGAAAAAATAAAAGTCACTTGGAAAAAGACTAGGAGAGCAGAAGGTAGGCAAAGAATCTTGCTGGAAATTTATGGACAAATTGCTTGAGCCAGATACGTCATGAGTCATAGGCTCACTATTTCACTGTTTGTAGACACATCAAAACATAGAATGCCTTAGCCTACAGTTACACTAAACCTAATTTGAATAGTGGAGAATCTCCAGAGTTGAAACTTTTTAAATTATTTAATTGCGTATACTTTTTTACTAGGATTATTATTACTGAATAAATATGCTTTTGAAAAATGTGTTTAATTTTTCTTTCTGAATAACTATGCTTAAAGGGAAGCTGTTTCTGTAAACCACAATGCATACTGCCCCCAATCCACCACCTGATAATTAACCTGAATTTACTCATCCTAATTTGCAGAAATGTGGAAAAAAGTAACTTCCTTTTTATAAATCTGTAGATTATGATAAAATTAATGACAACACAATCAACTAGTCATTCATTAACTCTAATTTTAATTTAATGAAGCAAATCTAATCTGAGTCTTTTTTTGCATTTTACCCTTTATCAATAATAATCTGAAACTATGGAATGCCATTAGAGAATGCATTAGTAAGTTGAGATCTGTGCCCTCTCTTCCAAATAGTCAACAAGATCCACAAAGTCTATGTTTTGCTTTTGATCTTAAAAAAATGAAATTCAAACTAAAGTTTCAATTTAATGAGGTGAATAAATTCAGAAAAAGCAAAAGTACAAAGAACATAGGATAAATTAGTTCAGACACTGAGATTAATGATTTTCTTTCATAGCTAAATTATAAAAACTATTTATGAAATTATAAATAAAGATGCTTTTCTTTTGGTTATACAGGAAAATAAAATATATTCATCTAATTTTGATATTTAAGTAAAGTTAAAATTTAGATTTTTCCAACTATAGTGTTTTGATCTTTTATTAAACTTAGATTTAAAATTCAAAGAAACACATTCTCATTTTATAGCATTATCCTCCACTTTGTACTTAAATATCTATCATTTAATAGGTTATACTGGGTAAATATAATGCACTAATGAATAAATCAAGCTGTGTGGGATCAAATTAAGTTGCTTTAGAAAATAAGCTGTTATGTGTTTGAATTCTGGTTTTTGACACTTAATGTCATTTTGACTTTGAAAAGTTACTTTAAAAGTCCCTGATCCTTATTTTTTTCATCTCTAAAATGAAGTTATTAGAAGTAAGTTTATTGTGAATACTAGATGTGCTCTATTTGCAATATTTACCATTGAATATGGCTCATGGTGGGAACCAGTCTTTAAAGTGTTGGGGCACCTGGGTGGCTCAGTTGGTTGAGAGCCTGACTCTTGGTTTAAGCTCAGGTCATGATCTCACAGTTTCCTGAGTTTGAGCCCCCGCGTTAGGCTCTGCACAGACAGTGCTGCGCCTACTTGGCATCCTTTCTCTCTCCCTCTCTCTGCCCCTCCCCCACTCGCTCTGTCTCTCTCAAAATAAGTAAACAAAAAATTAAAAAATAAAAATAAAATGAATATTACTCCTCTTTCTCCCTCCCCTTTTGTTTCTTCTGATCCCCCCTTCATCTTCTTTTTTGTATCATTATTATCACCAATTGTTTTAGCATGAATTTCATTTAAACAAATGAAAACATCATCATTCCCATGTTTGAACTACATCATTTTACATCTGGGTAGACTAAAGGGCTAAATGTGATGAATGAGCTGTACTGATTCCAGATCAGAGCCTCTAGTGACCTTATTACTTTAGGGTAGAGTATAGAAAATGCTTTCAGAAAGAAAGATGATCAAATTGATATAGCCAAAATAATCTTTTGTTCAACTTGTCAATCAATTTCATAGCCACAAATGATATATAATAATGAAGACTCTATTCACCATGGATTCTTTATGGTCTCTAGTTCAAGCTCTTGCTATTATTGAAAGTTTTATTCCTTACATTCATTTTTAAAATTTGACTTCATATTTGGATATTATACAGTGATGTTCACAAATGAGAATAAAGTACATGAAGACTTAGGGTCTTTGGGGAAAACTATCAATTTAAGTATATGGTCCATGGTGGTAGAGGTCAATCTGAACAGATAAGTCATTTGTTCCATCCAATGTTAATTTGGGCTGTATGCCTGAAGACAAGGTGTTGCCTAATGGAAATCATCAATTCTGATTTAATTCTGGATCTCATTCTAAATTATATTGTGAGCTTTCAGGTGGCATTTAACTTCTAGGACTAATGAACTTCCTCTGTGAAATCTTTAAGATACTTTTTTTTTTTAATTCTAAGGTAGCTACAAGGATTTTAACCTGGGAAATAATGATTTTTGGAGAACTAATAACTGTAAAATGAAGAATTACAGTCTTTGCTTTTCAGGTTATAAAGGGGTCACTTCTGAAGCTGGGCCAATGAATTAGCAAGTATCTATATCTACTACTCTATTTGATCTCTATGACTATATCCCCTCCCTCCCCCCACATTATGCATCTGTGTGTTCAATTTGAGTTTCGTTACACAAATGCAACTTTAGTTATCAGAACATAAAATAATGTGGTAGACTAAGCCAATAATGAAAGGCCAAATTTTCTGCAGCATTGTCCCATTTTTTGATTACCTTGATTGCAGGGTTTTCAGCCGAAAAGTGGCAAGATCTAAGTTATATTGTGAACTGATCACTATTTTTATTGTGTCAGTGCAGAGAAACTAGTTAGGAGGCTACTATAATAATCTAGGCAAGAGATGGTTGTAACTTGGACTGATATTATACTTTTGGAAAGAATTATCAGCGGTAAGATTGTGGATAATTTTGAAGAGATAGCAAACCAAATATTTTCGGAGTATGAGAGGAAGAAAGTCACCAAGGATGATTCTTCAAAGTTTTGTTTCTGTTTTCTGAGCAACTTCATAATAAAGAAAACTGTGGAGGGGAGTAGTTAATGGTGAGTGGGGGCAGAAATACTATTAGTCATGTCATTGGGTTCTCCAGATGCATACAGGTACAAAAAGCTTATTAGAGATGAACAGTTATATATATATATATTTTTTACATTTTTTAATGTTTATTTATTTTTGAGAAACAGAGAGAAAGAGCATGAGTGGGGGAGGGGCAGAGAAAGAGGGAGACACAGAATCTGAAGCAGTCTCCAGGCTCTAAGCTGTCAGCACAGAGCCCAGCACAGGGCTTAAACCCACGAACCATGTGATCATGACCTGAGCCGAACTCGAACGCTCAACCAACTGAGCCACCCAGGTGCCCCAGAGATGAAATTGTGTAAACGGAAGGTGGACCAATAAGGCTGATGAGAGAAAAAAGTTTAATTGCAATGCAGGGCTGTCAACACCATGAGTAATTTGATGGAGTCCTCTGCAATGAGCATTGCCTATTAGTGTGTACTACAGAAGCTGAAATGGCTGGGCTTATCTATCCTGACCCTCTGTCACTGGATGTGGCTTCCCCCAAACAAGGTAGCTGTCTGCAGGTGAGGCAGACTTTAAAGATCTGGAAATTGGAGGCTGTCTGCTGACCTCACAAACTGCAGCTGGGCAGCAAACCTGGCTTGGAAAGATCTGGCATTTTTTATTGACTTTTCCATATTCATTAAGAGAGCTGCTGCTCAAGGATGCAAATGGACCTTTCTTTCTGAGGAGAACCATACAAAATAGACATTAATTGGACAAATTACAGCTGGTCTCAGGGCTAAAAATGATGCTTACTGTCTCCCTCTTTCACTATCGATTTCTAATTTCCCAACAATCTGAGCTACTATCTCTGTGGCCTTAGTATCTTGCATGGCGAAGTTACCTAGACCCTGCTTTCAAAGGAGTCTGAGCCCGGATCCTCTGCTCTTCTCAGAAAATGGCTGTTGTTATATGTTTATAGTTATAATTGGTCAAAAGTGTAGTAAGAAGCATCCAAATGGAACAACCAAGTTTAACATGCATTTTTTTCTGTGTCTCGTGTAACAGCAGCGCTACATTCTCATAATTGTTGGGGTCCATTACCATTGCCTGGGGAGTAATTCCTCTTCTTGTGTAGAGGTCCTGGAAACAAAAGGCACCCTATATGCTCAGGAATCATCTGATTTTATTTTATTTTATTTTATTTTATTTTATTTTATTTTATTTATTTATTTATTTATTTTAAGTTTATTTATTTTGAGAGAGAGAGAGAGAACACAAGCTGAGGAGGGGCAGAGAGAGAGGAGAGAGAGAATCCCAAGCATGGTCTGCATTGTCAATATAGTCAGAGGCAGGACTTGAACTCACAAACCATGACATCTTGACCTGAGCTGATATCAAGAGTTGGATGCTTAACTAACTGAGCCACCTGGACGCCCCTGAATTTTGTAATTATAGTTACATAAGATACTTTTATGTATCCTATGTGAAAGTAATTTCCTTCTAAAGATCAGGATTTCTGATCCTACAGTGTCCAGAGTTGTGGAGACAGAAAGCATCAAATCCCTCTTAGGTCATCAGGAATGATAATGAGACCATTCAGCTTCCTCACTTGGTTTCTAAATGTGAGTGTATTTTTTCTACTGGGTAACATTTTTTTGGTATTGAATATATAGTCAGAGTCCTGAAGGATAGTATCTTATCCTTTCAGAGTATCACCCTAAAGGGGAAAATCAGCTGTGCTTTCAGCAGGCTGTCCCAACAATCTATCAGGTGATGAATGCAATATGAAAAATGGATCTCCCAATCATAATCCCAAACCACACCTTCTTTGCTGAAAGTGAGTGCCCTAGTCTCCTGCGAGGTGATGTGGGATCCCATTCCAGTGCATCAAGTAGTGGGTAAGCCTTCAGAAATTGGAGGTCAAAGTCCAGGGGATAGAAAAAACAAATCCATTACCCAGAATAAGTGTGCGTGTGTGTGTGTGTGTGTGTGTGTGTGTGTGTGTGGTGTTTTTTGGTTTTTTTGTTTTTTGTAATTCTGTTCTTTCCAAGGAAGGGCCCTAGAGAAATCAACTTTCCACTTGGTCTAGTCAAGAAATGATATCACATGGAGGCACCTGGGTGGCTCAGTCGGCTAAGTGTCTGACTTTGGCTCAGGTCATAATCTCACGGCTCATGGGTTCGAGCCCCACCTTGGGCTCTGTGCTGACAGCTCAGAACCTGGAGCCTGCTTCAGATTCTGTGTCTCCCTCTCTCTCTGCCCCTCCTCCTCTCACACTCTCTCTCTCAAAGTTAAAAATATTTAAAAAAAAGAAAAGGAAAAATAAAAAGATATGATATCATATGAAGACTTCACAAGGCTCTCTGTTGCTGGCATTTCAGACATTAGGCAATAATGATGATTAGATTAGTCTTGGGAAGTAGAGTCCCTGATATTGGGCTTATGTGTAGCCTCCATTCCTATAACTAGGTCTTTTTAGTTCATATGTGCGCATCAAGGCAGAACGATGTTGGCTAAAGACAGACAATGACTGACATCAACTGGCTGAGATAATTTGTCTACTTAGCTGTCAGTGCTTTTTGTACTTGGATGCTCTCTAGTGGATATTAACATGTTACAGACAGATGTCCAAATGTAGACACTGATTAATTAAATATTTATGCCGGAAACCATAGGATGGCTAATAAAAATAATTGAGTCCTTATGTTATAATGTACAATTATTGGAAGAACATTGAACTAAGAGTCACAAACACAAGGTCTCATCTTGAATATGACATTAGTAGGAACTATACCTTGACCAATTGTAACTGCATTTGTGAAAATAGGAATATTACTTGCTCTGAATGCCTCAATGTGTTATTGTGGTAAATAGTAAATTCTGGTGAAATTTAAGTACTGTTTAATATGGAATAAGAATAGTTATAAGCAGAAGTCCAGCCAATGAGGTTTTTAGAACTCTTATTCATAAGAATATAGAGAGTGATTCTTCCTTGTGGAAACTTGATTTCATTCCATCTGTCCTATAAGTCTACCTTTGTCTAACTGTTTCCTTAGAGTAATAGTCTTTAATAGTTGTGACCGCATAAATGCCTTTCAAGTTATAGCACAGGGTGGTTTTACTAAATTGTTTTACCTCAACACTTAGTGGTTTTACCTTGGTACTTAGAGGTCACTTGTTTTGTGTGT
The DNA here is from genome assembly GCF_023721935.1 of Panthera uncia. NCBI lineage: Eukaryota > Metazoa > Chordata > Mammalia > Carnivora > Felidae > Panthera > Panthera uncia. The sequence continues at coordinate 34,939,889 of NC_064808.1, read as the reverse complement.
TTCTTTATCACCTATTCTCTGATACTAAAGTGAAGGGCACACATTTTAGTTTTTGTGGTTGTTGTTATATCAGTATTTCGCTTCTAGCTATAGTGTAAATTCTCTGAATTAGATAGTGTAAATTATCAAGCTACCTCCTCCAGACCTGCAAAAATATGGTTAAACAGTATGAAATTTTATTTCTTCTTTATGTAACCACCCAGAAGTGACTGGTTGAGGGCCAAGGGAGAAGTTCTGCCATATTTTTCATCCAATGACACCTAAACTTCCTCTGGTCATCACCATTTTCTAGTCACTATAAAGGAACGGAAAGTACAGAACAATGGTTTGGGCTTTAAAGAGTGATTTATAACCCACTGAATCTAATAAAAGTGTAATTTTGGCTTATCACATCTGATCTCGGTAATTGGAACTAAGAGCCCCTTAGAGAGAGCTGGCCAGTTATCATCAGCCAAGGTGGAAAAAGTATGTCTGTCACAAAGTAATCTTGAGCCTAGATCAAGTTGAATCTAATATAATAAATTATAAACAGGTTGGTAATGAAATAGAAAGCAGCAGCATGAGCTGATAGCTGAGTCATATAATTAGAAATTCTTGAAATAAAAATCTATTAATTCTTATTATTGAGGTCTTGAGAACCTGCAAAATTTCTACAACCAGCTAACAGACTTAAACCATGCCTTAAGTTCAGTTCTTCCATTTTTATGAAAATACATTAAAACTTATCTAACATCTGCTTACTCCTTTTCTTCCCTCTACTGGGATCAAGAAAGTTCTTACGCCATATCATGTTCTGAACCTTTGCAAAAAACTCAAGTCAACTAATTTTTGAAGCCAAAATGACATTTAATTCAAGATGAAAACTATCATATCCATTGTGTTGGCCAAACTAACTTTCAAGGAGAACTTAAAACTATGGAGATTCTGTCAGTGCAGTGACCCAAATTACTTTTTGCCACTCATTGCCTCATCATTGCAATTTAATTGATTCAACAAGGTCATAACTGGGCATATAGGCAAAGCTATAGAATTTCTTCCCAATATACAAGTTGATGTCAACTTCCAACCAACATGTTTTTATTACCAGAATTGTTTGTTATGCTATGATTATTTTTCAATATGTCATAAATTACTTACAACTATGCTCATATTGACAAAGTTCTTATCTACTGACACCAATTATTTCCCCTTTAATCTTGTCAGATGGCTGCTGTTCAGTATAAGGTGTCCTTAATTAACAACTAACTGTAATTAAGAGTATAATGAAAATATATTACATTGTCAAGACTCTGTTCATCTTGATGTTATACAAGGACAATAGGACTGTTTCTATGAGAATGGAATGCTCAAATATTTAGCCCTCAAAATTTTCTCAGTGCATTTCAAGGATTAGCATTTTGAAATCATTGTTTTAAAATTGCAATAAGTACTAACTCCACTAAAAATAATATATACGACAACAGCTGTTTATGAAATAGTTCTCAGAAGTAGCTGTTTATTTTTTGTGTGGAAGAAAAATGGAAAAGTTAGGAAATAATTTATTCTTAGTAAGAATCAAAGCTTGAAGCTATCTCTTATTTATTTAGGCCAATTATCCAATTATATTCTTGATATTAGGTCAAATTAAGCCATAAAAATTAATAGTAGTGCAATTCATCAAAAACACATTAATATTTTTACTTAGACTACATCTTTGAGTATATTCATTCTGTCTTGGCAGTGTATTGAAGTTTTCTACTGACACAGGATTTGAAGTATTTGCTTCTTTGTTATCTGCTTTGAAGAAAGAAATGAAATGTAAAAATCTAAATAAGAAACGTTTTCAAAGAGTATTGAAAGAAAATTAGATCAGAACTTTTTCTTTTGATTTTTTAAAAATTGGCCTTCCTTGGGGCACCTGGGTGGCTCAGTCAGTTAAGCATCTGACTTCGGCTCAGGTCATGATCTCACAGTCTGTGGGTTCAAGCCCCTGGTCAGTCTTTGTGCTGACAGCTGAGAGCCTGGAGCCTGCTTTGGATTCTGTGTCTCCCTCTTTCTCTCTGCCCCCCCCCCAACCCGCTCGCTCTGTCTCTGTTTCTCTCTCTCTCAAAAATAAATAAACATTAAAAAAAAAAACCACTTAAAATTGGCCTTCCTCTATATTATGTAATTTCTCATCTAATATCCTCTTACATTTTAGCATTTTACTATATACTTACTAAGTACCTGGGGGCTTATGATATATTTTGCACACAAATATGCACTAATTTTTTTGTGAATAAACGATATGGTGATCTGACACATGTTTCAGAGACACTCTGTGAAGTAACAAAGGAAGACGCGTAATTGATCAGAAATAAAATTAAGGGTCTCTGACTAATGATGAAATCACAACCATTAAGACAATTAAATATTACAAAGTCAGTGTAATTTTATTTTTTCTCTACAGTGTCAATACCCTACATCCAGTCACTACCAGAAACATAACATTTGGCTGAACTATTTGTGTTTATTACTCATCTCAACAGAGGAAAGAAAAAAAAAAAAAGACCAGGGCTATATTGTGATTTATTATAAAACAGATATATTTGGTCTTCATATCCCATTCCTGCACAGAGTTCCTAAAACCTTTGGAATTTCTTAAGTGAAAAGAATGATAAAGGTGTCTTGATATTTGTAACAAACCCCTTTCAACCACATCTGAGTTTAATGTTAATGAGGTGACTTTTGGATCTATCTAAGGATGGGGTTGGTTTGCCATGGGAACCAATCTGTGTTTGGAAGGTTGGTAGTTTCAGTGCCATCCTTCTGACCTCCTGGGAGAGAAGATGGGTTAGAGGTTGAATGGATCAACAACAGCCAATGATTAATCAGTCATGGTTATGTAATGAAGCCTTCATAAAACCCCAGAAAGATGGGGTTTGGGAAGCTTGCAGGTTGGTAAACACACGGAGATTTGAGGATACTAGTGTATTAGGAGAGGTCGTGGAATCTCTGCCCTTTTCACATACCTTACCGTATGCATCTTTCATCTGGCTGTTTCGAAGTAACTCACTTATACGATCAACCTGTAATCTGGTAAGTAAAATGTTTCCCTGCATTCTGTGAGATGCTCTAGCAAATTACTCAAATGTAAGGTGGGAGTCATTGGATAGTCCAATCTATAGTTAGTTGTTCAGAAGCACAGGTGACAATGTGGATGCACAAATTGGATTCTGAAGCGTGGGGTTGGGGGGTGCAGTCTTGTAGGGCTGAGCCTTTAGCCTGTGAAATCTAATGCTATGTGCCAGGTAGGTTGTGTCAGAGAGTGAAATTGCAGGACATCCAGCTGCTGTTGGAGAACTGCTTGCTGGTGTGAGGAAAGAACCAACACGTTGTAAATTGGAATCAGAAACATTAGACAGCCTGATGGGAATGAGAAGAAGGACTTAGTACCTCTGATTTTCTTTCTCAAACTTTCTTTCTTTTTTGCACAGTACATCAGTTTGAATCCCAAATTTTTTGCAAGAATTACTGAAAAATGACAGGATAGTTTTTTTTATCCTGGAGTTGCTAAATTTTGAGAATGTGTTTCAGGAATGCTTAGCAGGTATTTAACTTTTCTATGGAGAGATAGCCTACCTGTTACAGAACCTGACAAAGAGGAAAGACAAAGAAACCCTGCATGAATCCAGAAGGTATCTCTTGACCTCCTGCATCTAAATATCCTTGAATGTTTTCAAGCTTGAGGTCCATATAATGAAAGCCAGGAAATTCCCTTTATTCCTAAAGTTGGGTTGACTTGGGGTAATTTGCTGCAACTGAAAGATCCCTGTCAAGTTAAAGAGGCTGAAACCAGTGATTAAAGAGGCAAGAGAATGGCAGGGTTTTCCTTTAATAATGCAAATCAAACCTGCACTAAGGGCTCCTTTAGGGGAAGATTTATTTTCTATTCAGATCCTGTAGCACAAAATATAGTACCTCCCAGATATTTTATCCACTGTTCTATTATATTTTTCTTCAAAGTACTTCTATTCTGATGTCTTGCCATCTGATCCCCACCTCTCATTTGGGTGGGGTAGACCCTACCTCTAATAGATGCCCTGCAGTTTTCCTTTATATCGATAATTTCTCTTTTTTTCTGCCATATTTTTCATAGATGTATTTATTGCTCAAAAACTTCCGGAAGCAGTTAAATGGCTTGAGTTGGTTGCTGACAAGTCAATCCTGTCCTCTCAATTTATTCAGGAGCATTTCTAAAGGCACTGCTCATTTTCAAGTGTTCATAAATTCCAGGCTGCTCATAGGCCATATTGCATAGTTTTGACTAAGCCTATTTATCACCTGATGTGAATGTTCACTTGCTCCCAAACAGATCTTTAGATTGCATGGTTACAAAGAAAAACTAGAGCTAGTCATTAGTTACAGAGGTAAAAACAGATTTTATTCAGGACTATTGCAATAGGGGAAAAGAGACCTCGTATAGAATTGGGTTCAATCCAAATATAACATGGGCAAGTCAGAATTTATGGCTAAGAAGCAGGGTGGGGTCAGTGGATAGAAAACTACTAAGAGGAAACATTAAGGTTAAGGAGGACATTGGCTAAAGCAATATAACAGGATTCTTACTGAGGACAGGACAGGGTAATCAGGTGTCACCTGGGGGATGGGGAGGATGACTAACCCAATCAGATATTGAGGGTGATCAGATATTGAGCCTGGGAGGTTCTGGTTAAACTGAATTAGTAGGTTTTTTGCTAAAGCTGGATTTTACAAGGAAGTACACAGATGTGCCTAAGAGAAGGATCCTAAAATTTGGATGAAAAACAAATCTTTGTCAAAAGAGTTAAATGTTCTTGGAACTCTAGACTGCAGAGGAGAGGGGAAATCAGAAATCTTAGAAATGCAAATCAGCTCCTTGAAATGGCATACTCTGTGCATCCCGCCATCTTCTCCCCTGCCCAGTCTATAAAATGCCTGATATTGTTTCTTAACTTTGTAGGTATTTGATCAACATGGTTAATTTTATACATCCAAGCAGCACCCACATGATTTGGAGACTTGATATTCCACGCTTATTTTCTATAAACAGATAAATAGTTTCCTCTTGGACAACATTAGTAATTGTCCTAACGTTCATACAGAATTTTCCAGTTTTCAAGGCATGTTACCATACATTGTCCCATTATTTTTTTTCTTCACGTAAACCTCACCTATACACAGACACAGGGGTGCAGTGAGGGTAATGACTTGTGTGAAGCCTTGGGAAAGTGAGTAGTAGAAAGAAGCAATGCCTGGAAACTGGTATGTCAGGTCAAGTGCTCTTTGCACTTTGCTCTGCTGCTTCTGGATTTTTCAATAGGATGCTGTTTGCTTTTGCATTAAAATAAATGCTTCATCACTTATTTAGGAGTAATACTTAACAGGATTTTGTTTCAAACTTGCGGGGTAAGAGATTCTTTTTAAAAAATTCTTTTAGGCTCCACATAAGAGTGAAACCATATGGTATCTGTCTTTCTCTGTATGGCTTATTTCACTTAGCATCACACTCTCCAGTTCCATCCACGTTGCTACAAAAGGCCATATTTCATTCTTTCTCATTGCCATGTAGTATTCGATTGTGTATATAAACCACAATTTCTTTATCCATTCATCATGGGTATTGAGGAGGGCACCTTTTGGGATGAGCACTGGGTGTTGTATGGAAACCAATTTGACAATAAATTTCATATATTAAAAAAAAAGATTAAAAAATTCTTTTAAGTTGTATTTTAGAGAGTGAAGGAGTGTGTCTGAGCAGGGCAAGAGGGGTAGAGGGAGAGAGAGAGAGAGAGAGAGAGAGAGAGAGAATCCTCACCAGGCTCCACGCCCAGTAGCGGAGCCCAACTTGGGGCTTGAGTCCACGACCCTGGGATCATGACCTGAGCCAAACAGGCTCCCCAAAAGATTTTATAATGAATCCTTCTTCTGCACACATTTCTCTTCTTTTCAAATGTAAATCAATTTTAGGGAATCCAAATTTCCAGCTTCTTCGATCATTTCTTTATTTTATGCTAATTATTATATAATGCTAAAAAGGCAATTCATCTCCGAAAAGTACAGATATTTATTATGTTTGAATCTAAACATAGAGACTGCGTTCAATGGGATTTTCAGCCACTCACCTGTCTATCTTGGCTGACACACTGAAGATTGTTTTTCCCCTTTGGAAATAACAGTTTATGTATCAGTTCCTCTGCAATCTTTGCTTTATGATTTTTAATTCTTTTCATAATATTTTTGTTTTTGTTGCTCAAGAAGAAAGTTGACTCGGTGCTGATAAAGATGGTGTAAAATAGGCAGTCTCAGTGTTTAAGTAGAAACATAGCTTACAGGAAATTTTCTATTGCTGCTATTGCTGCAATCCCTCCTCTCCTTCTGTGAGCCTCTTCCTTGCATAAAATGTTGCACACATACAGATTTGAGCTGCAGGTGAGGGGACAAATGATCAATCTCAGTAATCCTGAAGGATAGTAGAATATGCTACCCAAAACAGGCCACTTTGGCTTATTATTTTGAGCCATAGGCATTTGAAAAACAGCAAATTCAGGGAAAAGCTTTCTGGACTTCCCATGGCTGCCTAAATAAAGGTCCCACAAAAGGAACTCAGTTGTTATAGAGCCTCTCCACTACAGTTTCATCACTAAGGAAGATTGAGTCTTATCACAGGGAAGGAAGCTAGAAGTGTCGACACCCCATCCAGACACTTTGTCACAGACTATTATACCTTCCCATCTATTCTTCTAAGGGTCTATTTATCTTTTCTAAAAATCATTTGCTCTCCCCAGGAAGCCTACATTTCCTCCCTCTTTTCCTATTAAGATGATATTTAATCCAGAATTGTAAGCCACTTTGGAGAGTTGCTCATTTTTTACTGTCTCCCGTGTGCATAGGAATTCAGAAAAGTATAGGGAAAATTCTTTTTTTTTCTCCTCTACAATACAGATCAGCTCTCTGAAAGTATGTACTTTGAGGATTCTACCCACCCCTCCCAACTTCAATTACTTTAATGCCTTTTCTAAAGAGCTTTTATTATAGGAAAATGTTATAACACTTAAAACCTGTCAGAATGGCTAAAATCAACAACGCAAGAAACACCAGGTGTTGGTGAGGATGTGGAGAAAAAGGAACCCTTATGCACTATTTGGGAATGCAAACTGGTGCAGCTACTGTGGAAAACATTATGGAGGTTTCTCAGAAAGTTAAAAATAGACTACCTTACCATTCAGCAATTGCAGTACTGGGTATTTAACCCAAAGAACACAGAAACACTAATTCATAGAGATACATGCCTTCCTATGTTTACTTCAGCCTTATTTACAATAGCTAAGATATGGAAGCAACCCAAGTGTCCATCACTTGATGAATGGATAAAGAAGATACATATATCACATCTTCACACATATATGTGTGTGTGTATACATATACATACAATGGAATATTATTCAGCCATAATAAATGAATGAAATATTGCCATTTGAAGAGACGTGGATGGAGCTAGAGCATATATTGTTAAGTGAAATAAGCCGGACAGAGAAAGACAAATACCATATGATTTCACTCATATGTGGAAACAAAACAATTGCTCATGGGGGAAAAGTGAGAGACAGAGATAGTCATAGCAAGAAATAGATTCTTAACTATAAAGAACAGTCTGATGGTTACCAGAGAGGAGGTGGGTGAGGGGATGGGTTAAATAGGTGATGCGGATTAAGGAGTGAGCTTGTGATGAGCACCAGGTGATGTATGGAATTGTTGAATCATTATTTTGTACACCGGAAACTAATATAACACTCTATGTTAACTAACTGGAATTAAAATAAAAGCTTAAAGTAAAAATAAATAAGTAAATAAAATACCTCAGAGAGCTCCAAAAACATTAAAAAATCAGAATATAAAATTGGATGTAAGTTATGATCGTAACTTTCCAAATACATATACGGCAGAAAACTGTAATAATTATAGCTCTCTGTTAATGTTAATAATTTTATGTCAGTGTTATGAATATTAGATTTTTTTATTTGTTTTCTTTTTCTTTTTTTATGATTCTGTCAAATTAGTTGTTCATTAATTAATGATTCTGAGGTATTAAGTCTGGGTGACCCACAGCTTAACATGGTAGAGCCCTTAATATAGACAGTTCATTTTTCAGACCGTTATTTTTTCTTTTGGCAAGTAAATAGCTTTGATCGAGTCACTTAGTTGTATATGTACTATAGCTACTATATATTAACATACTTAAACTATACTTAATTTATATATTAATGTATCTATTATTTATTAAGGTCTCAACAAATTAGATTACACTAATGACTAAGAGATGTCCCCACCCTTTAAAGTGTTTGAAGTTTAGTGAGAAAGAGAAGAAAGCAGACGATTGAAATATAGGACATTAAATGATACAAAAGGCTGAATCTGAAATGTGATAGGAACAGAAAAAAAAGGGGGGGGCAGTGCTTTCAACTTACAAATGTCAGAGAAGGATTTGGGTAGAAAATTACTAAGAAGTCAAGGTGCATATCAGTTGTTTGAGATTGGAGAGTGAGGGGTGCTTCAGGCATAGAGAACAGAATAGGTTGGTGAGATCCTGGCATGTTTAGGTGACTAGAAGTGAGTGAGCATATCTGGAGCTAGGATTTCAGGGTGACATGACAGAAGACGAAAACAGGCAACAAAGATGCTTAGACTTCATTTTGATAGCAGTGGTGGGCTCTGTTTTGAGATGTACATCACCAATTAGAGGTTGAAATGTCAATGTCCTGCAAAGTTTGAACATACTTAAGGAATATTATGTTCAAGCTGAAGTTCTCCTATTTCAGGGCAGAGGCCAAACAGAATGTTAATACCTATTTCAGTGTCACGATGGAATAAAATCATAAATCATCACAAGTTCCCATGTTACACCTTCATGGCTTAAAAAATGAGGATGAACTTTAGATTTGGGCAGTGTTTTGTTCAGTTGTACTACTTTGTTCAAATATCAGCATCTCCCATGAATTGTGTACAGGGGACAAAGTTATTTAATCTTCCAAAGCCTCAGTTTCCTTGTTTTCTAGATGGGAATTAATTCCAACCAGAGGGGAGTTAACAGATTACAGTGACATCTTATACAAAGTTAAACTGAAAGGGTGCCTAAGAAGAAGAAGACATTCAAAAAGTACTCTTCCTATTCTTACCTCTGAGATTTCTAAGAACACACATGAAAATGACTCCAACAGGTCAAAAGCAAAACATTCTTTTAGATGTAGCCAACTCCACTTGGCAGTTGCTGGGTACTATTTTCTAAACAAGGAGTCTGTCCTCTAGCTCTTAAAAATATGCAAATGATCCCCTTGAAATTCCCTACACTGCATATGAACTCAGCAATGCAACACCTTACTTGGCACACATTTTCTCATGATATGTCTTGTAAACTGCAATATTTTAACTTCTACTTCACCAATTGTTACACTATTACTTTGTATAATATCCTATTAAGTGTCCCTTCTAAAGAGATTATAATCACCAGGCCCTGAATGTTCAACACTGCTGAGCAATTCATCACCCCTACTCCACTTTTCTTCCCACGTCAACATCCACAATAGTCTCTGTGCCTCTATTATTTAGAAAACTATGAAACCCTGTATCAGTACACAAACAGCTGTTTCTCAGGACATTTTTCAGCTTATTCAAGCACTTGCCATAACTGAAATCATGCATAATTACAATTCTAACTGCCTACATATATTTACAAAGACCAATCTTTGCTTTACTTTCTGACAAAGGCCTCAGTTGGTACAACACAGGTCAATAACTTAATTATACCATCGTGAAATTGAAACAGAGAGGCCAAACATTTTTCAGGTTTATTGCCATTGGTCTTACAATGAAGGAAGGGATATTCATATGAATTACAAAGCATGTTTTTATGTCTTTTTTTTTTTGTATTTGCATTCAATTTCACATACTTCAAATACAATGAGATTGTGTGGAAGTGACTTAAAATGTTTTCCGGTTTATTTTCATCCTAGAATCTCAGTATATAAAAATGGGAAAAGTGGGTTAAGACCAAAGTCACAGCACCTTCTTATTTTGAGTACAAATTTTTGGAAGAGTCTTTATTTTTCTTGGAATAAGCTTCAGGAATTTCACCAAATTCTCAATTTAGAAAACATTCAAAATATTTTTGCAGTAGTTATTTTTTACAGGAGTACCTCTGTAATCATGATAACCACTTTTTTTTTCATTTTGTTTTTTATAACGACTATTTTTAAGACTTCTTGGAGGAGGCAGTTCCATGTATTGTTAGTGAGAGTGAAATCTGGTGTAATATTTTTCTTGAACTCTTTAACATTGTTATTAAAATTTATATAAATACATATATGCCCTCCTTTTATAATTTCTTATACTTTATCCTAATAAAACTATCAAAGATGTAAATAAAACTTCAGTCAAAATGCTACTCAATGCAACATTCTTATAATAATAAAAAGAAGCAAATTAGTCTTACATCATACAAAAAAAAACACCTCAAAATGAATTAAGGATCTAAATATAAGACTTGAAACCACACAAATCCTAGAAGGAAGCACAGGCAACTAATTTCTCTGACACTGGTTGTAGCAACATTCTTCTAGACATGTCTCCTGAGGCAAGGGAAATAAAAAAAAAAAAAAAAGCAAAGAAATCATTGGAACTTTATTAAATTAAAAAGCTTCTGCAAAGCAAATGTAACAACCAACAAAACTAACAGACAACCTACTGAATGGGAGAAGATATTTGTAAATGACATATCTGATAAAGAGTTAGTGTCCAAGATATATAAAGAACTGATACAACTCAACACCCCAGAAACAAATAATCCAATTGAAAAATGGACAGAAGACACGAGCAGATTTTTCTCCAAAGAAGACATACAGGTGGCCAACAGACACATGAAGAGATGCTCAACATCACTCATCACCAGGGAAATGTAAATCAAAAACACAATGAGATATCCCTTCACACTTGTCAGAATGGCTAAAATCAACAACACAGAAAAGTATTGGCAAGGATGTGGAGAAAAAGAAACCCTTGTGTACTGTTGGTGGGAATCCAAACTTATGCAGCCATTGTGGAAGACAGTGTGGAGGTTCCTTAAAAAATTAAAAATAGAACTACCCTATGATCTAGTACTTCCACTACTGGATATTTACCCAATGAATACAAGAACACTAATTCTGAGGGATATATGCACCCCTACCTTTATTGCAGCATCATTTACAATAGCCTAACTATGGAGCAGCCCACGTGTCCACTGATACATGAACGGATAAAGATTTCTCTGATCCATTTTAAGAGTTGTTCACACTCGATTCCTTTTCTCCCACCTCTCTGGAACTCACTTCCATTTAGATTTCATCCCTATAGCTTTTCTGAACTAACCCTTGTCAAAGTCAGCAATGACCTCCAAATCACTAACAGCAGTGGTCATTTCTTCATTCTAATCTAATTTTGACTTGTCGACATTTTTTAATATATTTGATTCTCTCCTTGAAATACCATATTCACTTGAGTTTCAGAAATTAATACCTTGCCTCTAATTAAAGGAGAGTTTTAAGGGTCAGTCATTGGAGCTTTTCTCTCTTCTCTCTACCTTCATACTCTAAACTGGGACTATCTAGCAAAAATGTCAAACCAGCCACAGTTCAGTGTCCTGATCTCCTGGTTCATAAGTTTGAGCCCCACATCAGGCTCGCTGCTGTCAGTGCAGAGCTCACTTTGAATCATCTGTACCCCCCCTCCACCCCTCCCCTGCTCACACTCTTTTTCTCAAAAAAAATTGTTTTTTTAATAAAATTGTATAAAAAGTAAAAATAGGCAATTTTAATTTTAAAATATATTTTATTTAAGACAACATATTAAAACATGATTGAAAGTACAATCAATATAAAATCATTAGTGAGGTATCTTAGATTATTATTTCACACAATGTCTTCAAAATCTATGGTATTTTATGCCTACTGTACATCTCAATTCAGATGACTCATGTTTCTAATGTTCAAAAGCCCTTTGTGGCTAAGTCTACCATATTGGTCCATGTGAGTGTAGATAATCTCATTTATGGCTTTAAATACCATCCCTCTGGGCTGAGTGCTGTCAAATTAACATAAATGGAACCACTTCCCTGAAATCTTCTTCCCTTAAAAGCTTATTTGATATCTCTACTTGGTGTCAAATAGTTACATCAATATGTGTGTGTGTGTGTGTGTGTGTGCACATACTATATATATATATATATATATATATATATATATTTATATGTATGAATATATATACATACATATATAAGCATTTAATATAATGATTTAATGATTACCTACTATAAAAGTGTGTGTGTGTGTGTGTGTGTGTGTGTGTATATATATATATATACACAGACAGTTAACCTTGTTAGAACTAGAACTACTTCTATAATGTGCATAGAGTCTGATCATTTATGTCCATTACTACGCTCTATTATTTCCCTGCCACTAGGTCCAAGTAGGAGTTGCTATTTTTCATGGTGCTTGCACTGTTCCTTTTCTACAGTGAAGTTTTTTTTCTCTTTCTCCAGAATTCTATAAAAAGTAGAAAATAAAAGACAAATTCATGCGGTGGTGTAATTTAATGTTTGCACCTAATTGAATTTACCATTTTCGTTTTCTGCCTGGTCTCTGTAGGCATTTGTGCTTATAACACTAGATGTGGACTGTAAGACATGACACACAGAAGGAGGCTTAACATGTCTTAACCAGCATCTGTCCTATTTATCACATTAAAGATGTGGGTGATGTTTGTTGGCATTGCTATGTCTGTAAATCATTAAATAAAATAATGACAATCTTTCCTTTTGAACTCCATAGTTGAGTTCTTTTTACAATTGAATCTAATAGTATGAGCAACATTTAGGAGAATTTAGACAAACATACTTGAACTATGTTACCCACCACAGTAGTTTCAAACTTAATGCTATGTTTTTGATTCCTAAAAGAGCACTTGTGACATACAATGTAGAGTAATTACGTGTAATTGAATATTTTATTTCTATGAATAAAAAGAGTATTTGCAATGTGTTATTTGTGCTGAGGTACTTATCTGTAATAAACTGAAACCCTTGCTTTCACCTTGCTATTTTGTTATATAATACATAAAAACTAAATTAATAACCATGAAGACAACAAAAGATGAGTTTTAAAATAATCAAAGGGGTTCATATTCATGTGTGGTTTTTTTTATTCTTTATTTTAAGAGAGAGCGCATACATGGGGGAGGAGCAGAGAGAAGGAGAGAGAGAAAGAACTCAAGTAGGATCTGCACTGTCAGTGCCGAGCCTGATGCAGGGCTCGAACCCACGAAACATAAGATCATGACCTGAGCCCAAATCAAGAGTCAGATGCTTAACTGACTGAGACACCTAGATGTCCCTCATTTGTTTTTTTAAATGTCATAATTACAGACAAATTTCAATTTATATTAAACATAGATGTAGATATGGGTGCAAAACTAATCAAATAAACCATGGAATCATCAATGCATTTGTAGACAAATCAAGTTTTCTTTTTGAAAGTACTGATTTAAATTAGATGAGACCCATTATCCTCCGGTTAAATATATCAGAGCAAAGGGATTTCCATCTGCATTGCATCACTGAAATAATCAAAAGGAAACCAAGTAAATAAATTTCAAAAACAGGCAAAATGTGAAAACACCATTCATTAAAAAAAAAAAAAAAAAAAAAAAAAAACAACCACTTGAAGTAGTCATAACACCTAACCACTAATTGGAAAGAAAAGCTGTTGTAAAGTGTGAAACTTGAAACAAGTCAAGGGGTGATGATAAAGTAGATGAGGCAGATTCTCAGACTTGACTAGAGGTACCTTTCCCTCTGGATTATAATGTGAAGGTTTGTTCTTCTGGGATTCAATAGAGAAGCAGAAGAGTTCAGGTGTGAGTGGGAAACCTCTCATTTAGTAAGTTCTGTTTTATCCTCTGATAGCTTATTAAATATTCTGTTAAGTGTTCGGTACCAAAGGAGGGTTTATATCTCATCCCACGGAGAGAAAGTCTTGTAATTTTCATCGTAAATCCATTTTTCAGCGTCAAGGATAAGAGTAAATGCTTCCATTAGAAAGTTATTTTCTTAATCACTTCTCCTGTTTCTCCTTAGTATTATGGTTAATTAAAGTAATTTGTTGGATTACGGTTACAAAAAGATAAGAAAGTATGAAGATAATTATGTGCCACCTGGGTTTAACTATTATGCCAGTGAAGATTGCTGCAGTCCTTATGTTACACTTTTAAAATGAAATCTTGTGTAATAATTACATAGTCCTTGTTAAGTTACATTATATTGGAATAAAATATAATAAGCATAATGTTTGGTTTTTTTTCAACCAAGAGTCAAGGACTTGTATTATCAAAATAATTATGAAAAAAGCATTTAATCCGACAAGTAAATATATTTGTAGTGTTGTCTACATATGCTATGCTATCACACAGGAGAAGGAAGGGGACATCTTCCAGAAGGAATGCTCGTTAAACCTTATGATGTCCGTATTTCACCTGAAGGGATGAGTAACACATGATGACTATTTAGTATCGTTGAATAAGTAGTTCAGAGAAGAAATCAGCAATATGCATTCATTAGTTATTTCATCAAACATTTAATAAGCATCTACCATCAGTCCAGCCCTGGTCAGCATCCTAATGGCAGAGAATAGACAAAGACTTATTCTAGAGGGATAAAAGATGGTAAGTATGGAAACAAAAACAGATACATCAATTGTAGGTTCTCTGAAGATAAAGGAAGGAAGAAATGAGAAAATGAGGACTGGCTGCTATTTTCTGAAGGGGTAAGGAAGCCTCTCTGAGAGTCACAATCAAGCAGATACCTCAATGGAACAGGCTGCTTATCATTGACATACTTGGTGATTCAGTTTGAATGCTGAGATTGTGTGAAATTTGTCCAGGTTATCAGTATATGAGTTTAGATATTTTGTATTCTCCATAAAAAGAGTACTTTGTACCACCATCAACACAACTGTAAAGATATGTATTGGCATTGTTTCCGGTAATATAAAAGCAATAGGAAGGGCTCTTAGGGGTACAATAATGCCATTATTAATTGCCTTCATACACTCATGAGAAATTTCGTTAATGAGTATTAATGGTTAAATAGATGCCTTCCTCTTAAAATCCATGTAACAGAATAACATGTGAAACATGAACTAATTCTCTTAACTTTATTGTAACTCAATTTTCTTATTTGTGTAAAGACTTTTTACTGTCAAATTTCTTCTTTGAATAGTGTATGGGCTTGAACTGACAGATTGCTGGGCTCTTGAGCTCCTTTGAAATGCAGATTGTTTTGAGGTTCTTGGGCACACAGGGCTCTGTAATTATGCCACAACAACAGGGAACCTCTAGCTCAAGAAAGACATTGAACAGCTGCGATGACCGTGTACAAATGTTTTCTCAGTTTCCAAAACAAACAGAAACACACACTGTTCAATGGCCTTTATTAGCAGACTATTCTCTAATTTCATCTCATAACAATCTGCCAGTGTTTTCTTTAAAATTGCTTTCTAAAAGAAAAAATATATATTACTTAGCCATTTTAATTCAAGTGAGGCTAATGCTTGGCACTCCATCAAGACTGCTATTTGAGTCCACTTTTTCCCCTGTGAGACTATTAACTACTCATTATAAAGACCATGATAAAAACATATATATAAATACTAAACCTTAATATGTACAAGTAGATTACATGTACATGTACCATATGTACATGTAGAGTCACTTTGAATTTATCCTTTTTCATATCAACTCTGAAGGAATCAGAATTTGTACATAAGTCTCATTGGTCTGGGCCACTGAATCTTATGTAAAGAAATGGCTCATTAATTCTAGGAGACAGTCCTACAGAATGATTAGAGCCAGGGGCCCTGGAACCTGGGTTCAGACCCTGACTCTGCCACTCATGAGGTGTTTGGCTGTGGACTGGTTACTTTGCATTTCTGAACTTCTGATTCCTTACCTATAAACTGTGAATGTTAAGAGCACCAGCTTCATAGTGATGCTGAAGTGATAAATACATCTGGCTTTAAGAGCTTCCCCTGGATCCTGGTAAGAGCTCAGTGCATGTGGCTTCCTCCTGTTTGTGCTCTTTGAAGTCGGGGTGACTATACTGAGCACAAGTACAGAGTGTATCCACGCCCCTCAAAGTAAAAGTGATCCTTTGCTATTTGATTAGAGAAGAAATCATCAAATAGTTCTAGCAATTAGGAACATGTATGAGCGACAGAGACAGAAAGCCTGACTACATTGAAGCCATATACTGCTTTCTCAGCTAACCAGTAGCTGAGTAACTCAGTAACTGTTGTTGCTTGTCTAGGTTCATTTGCACTGTGGTGTTATCAGAGAACCTGGCTTGTAGCCTAATGATTGCAACATAGCTGCTACAGATGGATACACCAAGAAAGTCCTCAAGGCAGGACTCAAGGGGTATGGGAGTGAAGGCAATCTCTTCTGTTCTTGCTCTTTTATCAGGAAATCAACAGATTTCCCACAATTTACCATCTGAATTTTGTTGATGACTTACTGTTATTCTCTGTGTCATATGGCAATTCTCCGTGGTAAGAGCTACTGAAATAGCAAGCTGGGACCTTGCAATCTCCAACAAATTTTAGGTTATATTAATAGGAATGGAGGTGAGAAACACAGGTTGGGTAATATTTTAGTGTGTGCCATAATGGCCATCCAGGGAAACATCAGAATTGAGTTAGACTTTCATATACTTATTTATGGTTTGGTATTTATTGTTTTAATATCGAATTGCCTATTGGAGAGTGATACTATAAACTTTTCATTGCTTAATTCCTCTGAAGTTTTAATTTAACAGTAGTACAAGATTTTATTTTGTAGCTGAAATGTTTTCATGTGCTTTTGTTTGTTCGTTTGTTTTCCTGAAAACCATCAGCAGTTGGGCAAGGTGTCCCTAGAGTTCACTCAGTTCATTCATCGCGCTTCAGCTATACTGGCTTTCTATTTCTCAAATAGGCCAAGTTCGGCTCTACCTCGTGGTTTTCCCACTTGTTCTTCCTTCAGGTTTGGAAAGCACTCTTCCAGCCCAGACCTACACCTATCACCACCATCTGCCCACCTCTGATTCCTAACCTAGGTTTGGTTCAAATGTCTCTTTCTCAGAGGCTCCTTCTCTGATCTGACGCCCCTTCTAATCAGCCTCTATCTCACTAATCCTATCTTATTTTATTCATTCTCTTGTTTTAATTTTCTTCCTTTAAAACTGTCTTATTTTTTATGCACTTACTTAATTGTCTGACTCTTCCAAATTTACAGTAAGTTCCTCCAACTGAGGGACATTTGTCTGATTCATCACTACAGTTTCTCAACCTAAAACTGTACTTAGCACACAGTAGCAATTTAAGAGATACTTGTAAGATAAATGAAAGAATTCTTAACATAGGGTTGTTCATTAAAGCAAGAGGAGTGATTTGAATATTAAACACTGAAATGTTTGATTATAGCAAGAGAAAAATGGGTCAATCTCTCCATTCCAACAACTGGAATGTACTTGAGAATACGTCTTCTTACACCTAACAGAACCTGAATGGACATGGTAACAGCTCTCACTTAAATTATACCATGGCTAAAAAACCTCCTTTTATTGACACAGACTTCCATTACCCCTGGTCAAATCTTGCTGGCTTCGGCATCATTGCCTTTGTCTATGTCTGTCCTGAGGCATCAAATATTTATTTAAAAATGCAATTCTATCCAATTAAAAGATGGGCAAAATATCTGAACAGAAGTCTCACTAGAGAAGATAAACAGATGGCAAATAAGCATATGAAAAGATGCTTAACATCATATGTCATTAGGAAATTGCAAATTAAACCAACAGTGAGATACCACTACATGCCTGTTAGAATGGCAAAATTCCAAAACACTGGCAACACCAAATGCTGGTGAGGATGTGGGGCAACGAGCTGTTGTACGTTACTGACAGAAACGCAAAATGGCACAGTCATTTTGTAACCCAGTTTTGCAGAGTTTCTGGCAAAACGTAGTATCATTTTGCCATATGACCTAGCAATCATGTTCCATGATATTTAACCATATGAGTTGAAAACTTATTACTCAAAAACCTGAATATCAGCCTGCAAAGCAGCTTCTTTCATAATTGCCAAAACTAGGAAGCAATCATGATGCCCGTCAGTAAATTAATGGACAAACAAACTTGGCACATCGATGCAAGGAATATTATTCAGCAATAAAAAAGTGAGCCGTCAAGCTCCCACAAGACACGAGAAAACTTAAGTGCATATTGTTAAGTGAAAGAGGCCAATCTGATGATGCTACGTGGTGTATGATTCCAACTATTTGACATTCTAGATAAGGCAAAACTACGGAGACACTAAAAAGATATGTAGATGCCCAGAATTTGAAGGGAAGAGAATAGACGACCTATACGATGTTAAACATAAAGAATGAACCTTAATTTAAACTATGGATCTTAATGAATAATAATGCATTAGTACTCACCAATATTAACAGATGTACTACAATAATGCAAGATGTTAATAATAGAGGAAACCAGAGGAAGGGTGTTGGGGAACATGGGAATACTTTGCCTATTCTGTATTTTTCTATAAACCTAAAGTTACTCAAAATAACCCAACTAACATCTATTTTTAAATAATGCTCACAGAGTAATATTTAAATACAGAGCACCTGTCTCTAGTGTCTTTGTATTAACAACTTGTAACATGAAAACTGGAAACAGTGATTGATTGGCTTGGCCATACCTATCCACAGAAGAATTGATTTATTCTCTTTCTCCCTTAGATTAGTTGAATAACCAAAGGCCAGAAATGTTACCAAACCCCATTTAATTCTGGACTGAGATTCAATGTTTTTCAAAGTTCTGTTTTGAATGGCTTTTATAAGTGTTAACTAAACAAAATGTCAGACTTCTCAGATATCAGCATGTCTTGGGAAATTTTAATAAAAAATAATTGTAATAATAATTGACTATATTTTGACTAACAAGTAGATATTTCATTTTCTTCCTCAAAAAAAGGACAATTTTGGCTTTGAGGAAAAAATAAAATTCTCAGGTACAGTAAAAATGTGCACAGATTGAAATGTGTCATTCCGTTATCCATGAAATAGAGAATAAATGTCTTGCTTACTTACTAGAAAAACAAATTTCAACCCTAGAAGAACACTAAAATTCAGATACTTTAATACCTCTTAATGCTTCTGGATTACATGGAACAATGTAGTGTAGCTCATGTTATTTCACATAAACATGGAGAATATTTCCTGTGGGCTTTCGATTTTTGGACACAATCCAAGATGAATCAAGGCTTGAAAGTTCAAATACATTAAAAATGAAAAAAAATATTAATTGATGTAATAGTCATCAGAGTTACCAGAAAGTTGTCATCTTATCTCTATTAATCTTAATAATCACGATACTTTGTAGCTTTATCACTGTTAACCAGTAGAGTAGTTTCACAATGGTTTTTCTTTCTTTTATTTATTTTTCCTAACAAATATCTATTGTGCAATAAAGGTTAGAGATCATGAAACTGCCGTGTCATTTACAAAGCCTGAGTGATTCATTGATTGCTGATCTCTTGACTCACCCTTATAACTATCTAAAAGGTTATCTTCTCCTTGATGAAAATCTTCCAGCAGGCAAGGCGATAGAATGTATCGATGAAATGTCTAAAGGCAAAAAAAAAAAAAAATGCAATTGCAATTCACTGTGAAATTCTAATTGGGAATCTGTTTTAAGACTTCATAGTTGAGAGACATTTCCATTTGTTTCTCCCGCTTGTAAGCCAGTGTCTTAAAGCCAGCTGATGCTGGGGGAAGCTGCAATAACTTATCCTAAATTTCTTTCCTAGCGATCTGATGGCACAATCCAAAAACTAGAGGTTCTTTTCTGATAGTCTTAACCTTAACTGAAACCCGACTCTTGCCAGGACCACATGCGTTTCCAGCTTTCTTTTTTAGAGGATAATGAAAAGTGCTGCATACGTGAGGTCTGCTACTGAGCCTTTAATAAAATTTGTCTCATGCAACAAGATAATAACCCTCTGAAGTAGGCATTACTGCCCTGTTGTATAGTTGAAGAACCAGAGACTCAAGAACTTACATATCCTATTCAATGTTTCAAAACTACAATATGGCAACAATTGATTTCTACGTCCCTGATTCTACACTATACATCCCTGTTCCCCCTCCTGGTGTACTGCATAGACTCCTCTGACACGCGCCTGTGGTTATCACTGTCAGCTCTCTTATGTGCAAAGCTCTACCTCTGAGTCATCACCATGCAGTCACGGTGGGTCTCCAATGCTTGTAACTATCTCCATGATTATAGTCAGCTTCCATTCCTAGCCACCTCAACTGTGGCTGCAAATGTCACTTTCCCTTTAACTCCTCAAACCCTCCACCAAACAAGTATCTATCATCAGGCGCATGCCTGCTCTCTCTCTCTCTCTCTCTCTCTCTCTCTCTCTCACACACACACACACGCACACACACACACACACACACACGACTTTGCATCCTACTTTACAGAGTAAAATTCAGGTTTTCTGGCAAAAGATTTCTCAGCATGCTGTCCCTCCCTTAACCCTTTTTTGAACCTATATTCATCATCAAACTTGTCCTTTCTGTCCTAGCAAAACAGACATCCTCAATCTTCCTGTCCAAAGCTAATCTATACCTGGGCTCCTGAGTCCACCGCTCAGGAACTGGCTCAACATTTTCTTCTCTTTCATGATTTCATATACATATATCTTTTGGAGTTTCTACTAAATCTATGTATATGTAAATTTTAGGAATGATTTTTGCCTCCAAGTAACAGAAAACACTTCTACATATGGCTTAAGAAAATAGGGGTGACTTTTTTCACATAGTAGGAAATCTAGAACTAGAAAGTTACTGTCATTGGTTTAAAAGCTTAGCAATATCAGGACAATGTATTCTTAATTCTCTCCTCTGTATCCTGTCATGTAAATATGCTGCCATTGTTTCGTACATTACACCCTTTTAGAAAGATCTCCAAAAGGTTTCCACTCTGATCTTATTGGCTGGAATTCATCAGCCAAACTGGTTGCACAAAGCTACCCCAAATGCTTTAGAGAACGGGAAGGGCAGGTATGCAATTTTTTAAGGCTAAAGAGTGAAGGCAGGAGAGGAAGAAAGGAATTGGGAAAAGGTACTGTTTTAGTGAACCGACGCTGTCTGTCAAAGCACGTGTGCAATACTTTAGTGTCTTGTATCTTCGAAACAGGAGAGGTATGCAAAAGAAGACTGTGATAGATCCAGATTCTTGATTAGTGTCCCTGTGTTCAGCTTGTGTCTTGTTCCTCCTCTGTCGTACCTGGACTGCTTCAGGTCTGACCCTCTGCAGGAATTTGTTGGCAGTTCCCTAATTTTTGGATCCATCTCCTTGAACACTTGGAGCTGTGACCACTTCTGCCCAGACACAGGAGTCACCTCTTCTGTTCATTCGCTTCTATCTGAAAACACACGACGGAGCAATCTTGTGTGCTCAGTCCTTTTGACTTTGCTTTGACGTTATTAGTTTTTTCCATATTTTATTTCTGTGTTGCCATTTTGGGACTGTAACTGGAGAGACATTGAAAACTGTGTTGAATCTGCCTTCTTTAACTGTGAGCTTTATCTTATTATGTTGAGTGATTATTTGTATGTCTGTATTGGCTCCTAGGTTCTGAATTATGGAGGCAGGGTCATTTATTTACTTTGTTTTAGTTCTTAGTGTGCTGCACAGTTCTTAAGCACTCGATTATTGATGAATGTGAATATAAATTAATTAATTAATCACTAAATGCTCAGAAGGATTTGAAATCCAAATACCAGACTTGGAGTACAGGATTGCCCCTTTACACCTGCCTGAAGCAGCAAAGTTTATTTCACATCTCAGATCTTCAGTTTCTCAAAATTTAAATTAAAAATAATACTAAATGCACCATGTACTTCATTCATATTCTATCTTAAAATAAAACCAAATAACAGAGAAAGATGCTTGGTGAATTACAAAATGTAAGCAGGTATTATTTGACGTATTTTTCTTTTGAAAGTCTTTATGTAGAATCTGACAAAATGATTAATTAATCCAAAATTATTAATTGAAATTCATCAACAATTTAGTGAATATTTACTATGTACCAATCACTATCCTTGGCACAAGAAATATGGTGACCACTAGATCAGTTCCTGTTCAGATGAAGCCTACTTCCTGGTGGGTGAAACAAGGTAGGTGTATTCATTTTCCATTTGCTGCTGTAACAACTTACCACAGGCTTACTGTTTAAAACAACAAGACTTAATTATCTTACATGGCCAAAGCCTGACAGGTTTCACAGATTAAAGTCGGGATGTAGGCTGGGCTGTTCTCTTTTCTGGAGTCTATAGAAGAGAATTTGTTTTTCCTTTCTGCTAACCACTCCCTGCTTTTTAAAAACACATTGATAGTAAGAATCCTGGGAATTCTTTCCCATACACCATTAGGATGCATTGGAAACTGATGAAAAATACAATACACTAGCATTGTCAAGAGTTTTTTTTTCAAAACCATTTATATTCTCTCTCTCTCTCTTTAATTTTTTTAAACGTTTATTTATTTTTAAGACAGGGAGAGACAGAGCATGAACGGGGGAGGGTCAGAGAGAGAGGGAGACACAGAATCTGAAACAGGCTCCAGGCTCTGAGCCATCAGCACAGAGCCCAACACGGGGCTTGAACTCACGAACTGCGAGATCATGACCTGAACCGAAGTCGGACGCTTAACTGACTGAGCCACCCAGGCGCCCCTCTCTCTTTAATTTCTAACTGAAATCTCCTTATTTTAAAAGAATTACATACAAAATCAGTTTACTAAAATTCCTTCAGGGCTAAGTCAAGTAAGGTACATTTATTTCTACTACCAACCCAAGAAGGTGATTATTATTTCTATTTCCTCTTAACATATGAGAAAACTCATAAGTGTTCAAAAAACTGTAACTTACCCAAGAGATGCTACCAGCTGGGGGTTGGCCAGGATCTGGACGAAGGGCTGAGCAGCCGTTGGTACCAGCCTTGTGGTACATGTTAGGCAGGCACACCCACCTGCCTGAAGTCTGTGGGCCTTTTCCATGGCATTGAAAAAGAGGTCACATGTTTAGGAAGAGTAGAAGAAATACCAATTTATAAACCACACCAGGTACAAGTTACATTTCTAAAAAAAACTTTCTCTTGGATAATTTGATGAAGACTAAGACCAGGGGTGCCTGGGTGGTTTAGTCAGTGAAGTGTCTCACTCTTCACTTTGGCTCAGGTCATGATCTCCCAGTTTCGTGAGTTCAAGTCCCGTGTTGGGCTCTGCGCTGGCAGTGTGGAGCCTGCTTAGGATTTTCTCTCTCCCTCTCTCTCTGCCCCTTCCCCACTTGCACTGTCTCTGTCTCTGTCTCTCTCAAATAAATAAATAAATAAATAAACACTTAAAAAAAAGTGTGGCACAATGTGAAAGATCAGATAAGGGGAAGAGCTGGGAAGGCAGATACCACACCACTCTATTGTGCGATACATCTGCGCAAACAATGGGAATTGTAAAATGTTTTCAAAGAGTAAAGCCTTAAAAAATGTCACAGGCCCAAAAAAGAACAAAAGAAAGAGAATACTGGAGCATAAAGCATTCAAGCCCAAGAATCGTTTTGACAAATGGCCTGGAGAATCCCAAACCTCAGTGGCTTTTGATTTGATTGCTGGATACAGAGCAGAATCTGTGTTGCAAAGATTCATATGGGATAAACTTTAGAAATGGTTTAAAAAAATTCTCAAATCTCAGTGGAGAAAACCGAGTCAGAGAATAATGGGGCTGCTCGGTGAACCACAAACGCCCATGGGCTATGAGGCTCAGTGGGAAAGGAAAGATTTATTCCTCACTTGAAATGCAATGTGAGGCCATTGCAAGGATACAGATTTTGGACTCAGACAGACTCCGCTCAAATCCAGACGGTTGTTCTGTGTAATGGTGATACTCTCTCTGAGTATCACCGTTTATGTGCCTGAAACAGGAATTAACCAAGATCAAATGCATTTAATGGTCACACATGGTCTCGAATACTAAATCTCAACACATGAAGCCTACTTATTCGTTCATTTGTGGATCATTCCCTGAGTGCCGGAGAACTTTGATAAGGAATGATCAGTCTTGGGGATAAAAAACAAGTAAAAAGGCAATGTATTACAGTACACAGTGATACACACTTTAGGATGAGACTATGGCACGCTGGGAACACACAGGAGTGTCACCCTGAATGCCTGGAACGTAAATAAAGGCACCTAGGAAGGGCAATATCTCCTTAGATGCCAGCGATGCATAATGGCAGTTCGCGTGAGGAGACTGGAACATATTATGAGACTAGAGAAAGAATTAGGGTGCTGCAACAGTCCAGGAGGGTCTATCTCCAGCAATGGGAACTGGAAAATAAGAAATGTAGAGATCAGGAAGAAAAGACCTGGTTAGGAAGCTCATCCCTTTTCTTTCCCTCCTCTGTAAAGTTCAAGCCAGGTTAGGAGCAACCCATATCTCGTTTTCTCTTTCATCCTTTTTTCTACTTACACAGTTAGGAAAAGGCAAATATCAAATATTTATCAAGACACCGGCCAATCAGAACAGTAGTTGTCTTGGCAATGGGGCAGGGTTCTAGGGGAAAGGAGTAAGAGGAAGCAGTGGAGAATTTTAACTCAAATGAAAGCATAATATTTAACAACTGGCATATCTATGTCATTGTACCATCTGAATTTGAGCCCTGGATCAGGTTAAGCAACTGAGAAATAAGGTTGTCATCACTGACATTGATTTTTTATGTTGCACTTACTTTGTAGTAGGTTAACATCCTCCTCTATATAACCCGTGTGTGTGCACGTGCACATGCACACACACCTCAGAACACTTTATATCCCAGCTATGAACAACTGGGTCAAATGTTGAAACAAAGCACATTATTTAATTTCACGGAATTAACCGATCTAAAGGTCGGTGATTCTGGCACCATTAAGACTGTGCCATCAGTCTCAAATGACCCACAATTCAGAGATGATATGATTAGTATAAGACTTTTCTAGTTTCAAAGCCCTTTCACATTATCAAACGTAATCCTCACAATAGCACAGTGAGGTAGATAGAGCGGGAACTCGGTCATTTACAAATGCTCTGAAAGTCAATTTCCACCAGCTGAAAGATGGCCAGGAGCCAAAGAAGCAGGTGGTATCATGATGTGTACGTAGAAAATGAGAAAATTGAGACCTATCAAGATAAAGCTGATATCCTTTAAATAATATGCACTACTCTTGAAATGAAAAGATACAAATAAAGAAAGGGACACAAACAGAATTTTATTATTAAAGACATTTCACAAGTTGAATGAAAAAGGACTGAGACTGTTAGAATTCAAATGACAGGACTAACTTCTTTTTCTAAAAGCTTTTGTTTGTGGGCTATTTGGAGTTGCAAAGGATTACAATTTGGTTTTAGACTCGCTAATTGATGTGTGTCTAGTTAAATCCTAAAACAATTTACATAGTATTTTGAGTGGACAGGAGGCAATGGCATGTTTTCCAAATAAGAACAAAATAGTGGAAAATCTGTTGCTTTCTTAACCACCATTGGTTTAAAAATATAGTCCCAGTTTTTGTGAGAGTTAGTGCTGATGTCCACACAATTGTGATATTTTTATATAGTGTGGTCCACAGAATTCCAGGGTAAAGGCAACATTTCCTGAGGGATCAGGGCAGGTTTCCTTGGAGGAGTTGGTACCTTGAAGAATGGGCTAAATTAATCCAGGTGCCTTTCAGTTTCAACAACCATTTTGCCACAATACACCTCAACGTTTCTTTGGGATTTATTCACTCTTGCCTTCTGTCTAGACCACATTGCAACCTTGTCATTTTCAGCCAGAAGATTTGATTTGTGAACAAATCAAGAGGAAAATTGTACGAACGAAGGGAGAATTAGTGAAATGAGAATAAAGATATTCCTTTTGGTGTCTGTTTAGGTTATCCAGTACACACTGAATACAGTGGACTCTGGGAGGTGCTATATAGAGGAGGCATAAGCCCAAATTAAATCTAGACCTTGAGGAAACATAATATATGGCACAAATACATTATCTTATATGATATTTTGTATTATATAGTGTATATCGTATTGCACTACGTTATCCTACGTATGATACAGTATATGATGATGCACGGGAGAAGATGTGATGAAATGACTTAGGAAGCATCTGGATATATTGTATGGGATTTCTGAACAGATAGCAATTCATTTAGGCTTAAGGGGCAGAGGTGGGGTAAGTGACAACAAAGACACATGGAGATGGGGACACAAGGCAAAGGACTGCAGATACAGTGTATAGCAAAAGAAACTGGAAATGCAGGGCAGAGATAGGCAATCATGTGGCACGAATGTTAGGAGGCAAGCTTGAGGGCGGTGAGGTGGGACTGTGAAGCATTGGGGACTGGATCAAGGAAGCCCTTGAACATCCTTATCTGGAAAGTAATTGGGAGTCAGACAATCTTTTGGAGGATTAGCCCCACAGCGCTCTGAAGGATGGTGCATGGAAGGCATGAGAGAAGCCAGGAGTCTGTCTCCCTGGGAGAGCAGCAGCACCGCCCCACAAAGACTTACTGAGTGTGAGACACCATGAAAACTCTGAATGGGACAAGCCTCATAAATAGGATTCTGCTTTTTATTATCACTTTTCATTAGTTTTCTGAAACAAGAAAACCAGATTCTACAGGCAAGTCAGTGTCAAATCTGTATCAAATCTGGGAGAAAAAAATCAGTATCAAATCTGACGGGGGCGGGGGGAGGAGAGAACAATAAAAAAAGGCCCATTGAGGCTGTAAGGCATTGAACAACGGGTGGTGTTTGACTTGGGTGGATTACTGATGTGTGTTTTTAAAAGATTTTATTCTGAAAGGGACAAAGCGTTCTCCTGAAAGACTGGCCTCTTTTCTCTCTAATTTTAGTCCCCCTTTTCTACTCTGCTATTATATTGCTCTAACTTTTAAAAGGAATATTTTACTAACTCTCCTCACACCAGGTAATTCTTTCATTGCCAGGACAGTTAGAAGGTCATTGCTATGTGCTCTTTTTCAATCAAAGAGTGACACCCAGACAAAAGTCCTCCCCCAGCACACTCCCATTGCTTGGCTGCATTCCCCGGGCTGAGCTGCAAATGTGTCTCCTGTAACAGTTTAGCATTCCCCAGAACCTGTCAGGGGCACTGAGCAAGAGCAGGAGAAAGGCTTGCTGATATATTCATGGTCATTTATAACGTCGACAGCCATGCCGAGCAATGAGAGCTGAGGCATTTCTAAAACTAAAGAAATGTAAAAACGCTTGCCCTTAATCAAAGTGTCTCATGCTTTTGCATGCATTGTTTTAAGCAAACGATTTCATCTGAAAGCGTTCTATTCCTGACAGTACTCCTCTGGGAGAATGTTGAAAACTCTAAATCTCAAATCAAGTGTGAAATGTTGCACAATTTCTAATTACCGAGCTCCGTGGAAAGAGTAGATCCGATCGAATGTGACACCGGGGGACTTATGGCATGGCGTATTAGGAACACCTGTTGTCGGGCAAAGTGACATCTAAGATGCTGGCACAATCTCCCAATTAAGGTGGTTAAAGCTAGCTTAGGGTAAAGCCAATAAAATTCACAGTAAAACATGCTGTCAGCTGAAAGATAACTGCACAGAATGGGCCTGGGGGGGTTGCTGTTTTTGTTTGTTTTGCTTTTTGAATTTCCTGCCAGCACCATTACCACACAGTTTATTTTCCCAATGGCTCCTTGTTAATCTACAGAGGGTGCAACAAGTATATTAAACTACAGCCATCCTTTGCTGACCTGGACGTGAATGAATACGGGCAGACGTTTGTTTCTCATGAAAGGACACTACGTCCCGAACAGCAGGTTTTCAAATCTCCTTAGTGAATATCTTGGAAATAAAAGTTTTAAATGCGGTTGCTGCCATTACTTTTTATTGCACAGGGTTCCTGCCTTCCCCTGAGCTCAGTCTGCTTTGCGGGTGTTACTGCGTTTGTCTTCACAGTATGGTGTGCAGTTGTAGGCTATTATTCTGGTTTTACAGATGTCAAAACAGACATGCCGGCAGGCTGTGACTTCCCCAACATCACGAAACAGAACTGAAGCTGCCATTCGTTCCTGGACCTACTCGATTACCCATACATTTAAAGGAGAAAGAGGAGGGTGCGAGGTAGTTAGAGAAGAGTCAGAAGAAGAAGATGGGTATAGTTTTCATTACCGACCATAATCTCTGTTTTTACAGGCTCATTTAACCTTATTTTTCAGGTCTGTGTATGGGAAGACTTAGGGCTTTGGGCTTCTGAATCTTGTACATCATCACAAAGCACATTAAAAGGCAGAGCCAGCATTTGAACCAAGCTGACTCTTGAGACTTTTCACTGCATTTTGAAGGTAAGTTTGTCATTACTCCCCACGGTTTGGTTTTCTTTATCCGTCAGAGGGGCTGCACAGAAACAACAGCTGTTGCTTAGATAAATGGGCTTTATTTCTTTATAGAAGTTAGGGATAAATCCTAGAAAGGCAACAGAGGCCAGGTAGAGGAAAAACAGAGGTTTGGCTTTGGGCGAATGTGCGCATAAAGTGCACCTCTGCTTCTTACTAGGTGATAAAATCCTTTTATCAGGTACTTAATTTTTATCCCTCTCTGTTTTTCCATCTGAAAAGAGATACAAGCCCACCTATTTTGAGGAACTGACATAATAATAAAAGATAATATGATTTTCTGGTACATTTACATGTCCAATAAATAGAAGCCATCATTAGTTCATGTAGTTCAGATGCGTTCATCAATCAAAGAGGGGATGTCACAATTGAATCTTACATCTCCAGTCCATGTGAAAGAGGGTAATAGAGATGCTAACACGTTGTTAGGAAAATATGTATCATGTGATCGATTTTAGAAAGCATTCCTCTTGTAAAGTATTTCCTATTCCTAATTCTGTCTCCGTTTGCAATCTTACATTAATAAGTCCTATGTTTTGAATTAAAATGACACATGTAAGATTTAATTACGGAATTAAATATATTTTAAATGGTAATTTAGTCTGAGAACCAAAGCCAGTGAACATTTTTGTAAACATGAAGCAATCAGTAGCTACCAAATTCTATTTATCATGAGGTAAATGTGGCAATGGAGCTATCAAAAATTAAAGTTCCATTAAAAAGTTCAATAACAATTAACTATCTCTTTCTCAATTGAAAACAAGAAATTAAACACTAATATTCAGTAAAGAAATGTAGATATTTTTATACTTAGCAGCTTTATTTGTGGGAAGATCATTACTTCTACTACAGCTAAAAAAGGCGAGGCAGAGTGTTCAAAGACGTGACTTCCAAGAATCTTACATTTTGCTAGCTTTTTACTCCTTACTTATTTGAAAGTGGTAAGGTGATTCCGCTATAAAAATTCTCCATAAAAATTTAATATTTTATAATGGAATACTGAATGTTAAGTACACTGAATTGGAGGGTAAGATTTTTTTAGTTGTAAATCGAAGGCAAAAATAGAACAGTTTTGTTTGCACATAAACCAAATATCCTACAGATTGAAACATGGCCAATGTACCAAAATGTTAGAAGGTATTCTGAGTCATTTCACCCTCAATAGTTCAGCTGTGAACATTACTGCTGTCATTTAATACCCCAAATTTGTTTTAGAATTAAAAATGTTCAATTTGGGATTGGATGAACTGAACAGACCTTTTTACAATAGCCATCATAAGCCAATTTGAAATTTCTTGAGGCAATAGGTACAGCTCAGACCAAGGAAATAAGAGAAATTCTCTATCATCTAAAACTTCTTAGTGGCCCGATGTCTTTAAAAGTGAGCTACAGTGGTCTACTGAGACTCCCTTCAGGAAAATCAGAAGACCTTTAAAATAAGGCAACCCAAGTAAGAGTTGAGAAATTAGCCTTCTGAGTGCTTTTAAGTTCATTCTAAGCACTCATTAATTTATGGAATGCTTACTAGAGTCTGCCTCAGCATAAACAGAGGCATTTGAAGTCCAAATCAGGATTTTGAACAGGAAGCTCATAACTTAGAGATCACAGAATCATTGATCCATGGGAACTTTGGAGATGATCTAGTCCAATCCTCTTCAATTGAGAGAGGAGAACATTAAAGATGTTAAAAACTTCAAAAAGTTTTTGCATACATCAACTTACGCATTCTCAGAGCACCTTTTTCTATGTAGAGGCATAGATAATGGTCATGTCATTTTACAAAAAAGGGAAACAACTCACAGAAACTATCTCCTAGTTGGTCATTGGAAGAAACAAGCAACCCTGGGGAACTAAGGATACTAGGACCTTGAAGGCATCCACAGAAACTTCAGGAGTATCTGTAGAGATGAATGGTAACTGAGAATTACCAAAAGTCTATAGGACCATTTCCAAAGGAGATTCAGTTGGGATGTCCATTGGCCATAGCACTGTGAGCCCTACGGCTTTGGCAGGGGCCATTTAGCTACTAAAGTTGAGGAGCAGAATGAAATAAATGGGCAAGTGGCCAAGTTAATCACAAGTTAATCAGTGTCCAGGTGAATTCTAAGCACCAAGAGAGCTGAGCAGCCATATTCCCCACCAGTCAGAGGAAGAACCCAAATGATGGACTGCTTGCTACTGATCCAGCAGAAGCCCAGGGAGGCTGAAAATGCAGTTATTATGAGAGGCTTGTAGCAAGACAAACACAGATGTGAGGTCAGGCTCTGCCTCTTTCTTCTGGCTTTGGATTTGGAGAAAATCACTTATTTCTCAGAGTCTGAGATTCCTCATAGTTTTGTCTCCAGAGAATTTGCTTTTTAAATAATATAATTCATGTTCAAAAGCTTTATTGCAGAGTGCTTAGAACGTAAAAGCTTGAAATGATAAAAAAGCTATTATTTTCATTATTATTATTGTTTAAAATATACCCCTTAAGGGGCACCTGGGTGACTCAGTTGGTTAAGAGTCCAACTCTTGATCTCAATTCAGGTCATGATCTCATGGTTTGTGAGTTCAAGCCCCATGTTGGGCTCTGGAGCCTGCTTCGGATTCTCTCTCTCCCTCTTTCTGCCCCTGCCTCACTCGTGCTGTCTCTGTCTCTCTCAAAATAAATAAATAAACTTTTAAAAATAAAAAAAAATAAATAAAATATAAAATATACTCCTCAAGTCAAGAAGTTTTTGTTTTGTTTTGTTTTGTTTCCCCAATCACCAGGCCTATAAGCAACATGATGACATCTGAACATGGAATAGGTGGATGGCAAAGGGGTGGGCAAAGGGGTGGCAAATTCCTTACAATTTAGGTGACTAATCCAAATTATTGGAGACAGAATGGAAAGCAAGTTTCCTTCCTTCTAAGTCATTTATTCCCCTTTAATAAGCCATTAGAGTTTCACAAATTCTTTTTGCATTAAAAACAAAAAAAAGTTCCTTTGTTATTCTCAAAGCTGTATTTAAATTAACCCACAAATATCTATTAGAACATTCATATCTGTTATTTTGAATTTTATGGAAACTCTACCACTGCTTTTGGTAAAGTTGCTAATTCAGTTAAACAATGGGAGGCTCTCATGTCACTATTTTAATGCTCTGCCTTGTTGAGGTTTGTAAATATTCATGCAGAAGAGCCACACAACATACTCAGTATTGTCTTGACAGATAAATGCCTAGTCTTCAATTACAGGAGATTTTTTCCCCCCTGAAGCAAGCATTACATTTGACTAAAGCAAGAAAGAAAAATCAAGTTTGTAAACAGATTTACCAAAGGATATTTAAAAAAAAATTTAAAGCAAAAACTATACTTTTTTTGCCAAATAACACAATATTTTTGGTTTTCCAACATATATGTCCTGATACTCCTGATCTTGATACAGCTTTTCCCTGCTCATGGCTCCTTTATTGCATCTTACCAGAAAACTTATTAAGTCATTAATAAATTAGTTTTGACTGTTCTAGAATTTCAAATAAATGGAATCATACAATATGTACTTGTTTGTTTCAACTTCTTTTATTTAGCGTATCTTGTGATATATACACACTACTACATGAATAAGTAGTTTTTCCCTTATTTCTGAGTAGTATCCCTTACACAGAATGATCGATTTGTTTATCCATGAGCCTTTCATGGACATTTAGTTTGTTTTAGAGTTCTTGGTTATTACAAGTGCAGCTTCTCTGAATATTCAGACATATGATTATTTTAAACACATTTTAGTTTTTATTAAGTAGGTATCTAAGAGTAGACGTATATGGTTGTAGGTTTGTTTGTTTTATAAGAAACGCTCAGACCAGTAGAATATTAATGGGTCCCTAAAACTCATTTTCTATAACTATGGTTGTCCAGGTAGCTATGGGCCTAAGTGGGAGAAAAGTGAATAAATAACTTAACCATATTACATGGTAGAAGCCAGAGTAAACACTTTCACCAAGAAACCTGGTTTAAGTGTTCCTGCTATTAAACAACACACGATCCTGCCTCTAAAATAGACTCTCTACGTGCTCCCATGGTCATTGCAGCATTATTCGCGATAGCCAAGACATGGAAACAACCTAACTGTCCATCAATGGATGAATAGATCATGAAAATGTAGTGTGTGCATGTACATTTATATATATATGTGTATATATGTGTGTGTGTATGTGTGTGTATACACATATGTATATATATGTATACATATGTATACATACATATATGTATATATATGTGTATACACACAAACATACACACACACACACACACACATATATATATATATATACACTGAGATCCTCACATGTGTGACAACATGGATGAAATTTGTGGGTATTATTGTTAAGTGAAATAAATCAAAGACAAATTACTGTATGATCTCATTTATAGGTGGAATCTAAACAAATCAAACTCAGAAACAGATAATAGATTGGTGGTTGCCTCCAGTGGCTCGGGCATGGGAGAAATGAGGAGTTGTAGGTCAAAGTATACATACTTTCAATTACAAGAGGAATAGGTTCTGGGTGTATAATATATAACATATTGTATACTTGAAATATGTTGAGAGAGTTAATGTTCTCACCACACACACACACACACACAAATGGTGACTATGTGAGGTGACGATATGTTAACTATCTTTATTGTGGTAATCATTTCACAATATGCAGATGTTGAATGATTATGTTATACACCTTAAAGTTACGTGGTGTTGTTTGTTAATTATATCTCAATAAAGCTGGACAAAAATTTAAAAATTAAAAAGAAGTACACTATTTATAACAGTGTGAGAACAAAGCCTGTAGTAGAGTGAAGAATGAGGGGACAGATTAAAACCGCATTTGTTCATTAGCTAAGAAATCACATTTTCAGCTGATTTTTCATTTAACTGTAGAACATCTTAGTACTAGGCCTGTGCTGCTATGTACAGTCTAGGCACAGTTAGCAAATTCTTAAGGATGCCAACTCAAAGTTTGACTTTATTATGTTGGACACAAAGGAAAGCCAGTAATAAGAGAGGAGGATGGCCAAGATTTAGCTTTGTAAGATTCTATGAAAGCATAGTTTGCACTGTCCTTCACACCATTACTTTCCCTTTCCCAACTCGGTCAGACCTGGAGACTGTCTATGTAAGGTCAGCCTGCACAGATATTCTCTCCTCCCAATATAATTCTGTTGAGTGAATCCAGCTCAGGTTTGTATATCCCTTTACTCATTTGGAATTGAGAATGATTTGCCTAATTTGACCATTGTATAAGTAAACACACTCATAAGATATAAGGAAAGTATTAGAACTTTTTTACATCTTTTCTTGAAAGTTTATTTACTCTGAGAGAGAGAGACAGAGAGAGAGACAGAGAGCTGGGGAAGAACAGAGATAGAATCCCGAGCAGGCTCCACACTGCCAGCATGGAGTCCAATGTGGGGTTCGAACTTATGAACTGTGCAATCATGACCTGAGCCGAGATCATGACCTGAGCCAAAATCTCGAGTTGGATGCTTAACCACCAAGCCACCCAGATGCCTATAAACGTTTTTATATCTTTAACATGGGAGTGGTCATGCTGTTGTACTTATTTGTCGAAACTCAGCATTTTGCTAACAAGCACTTTTCAATAACAACGTAGAAAAAAATAATGTAATTTGGCATGAAAGTCAATTAGAGAAGCTTATTAAATTCTCTAGATTTGCCAGTAATCTGAATGATTACTGTATTGAATACATGTATTGAATAATTCATCAGCTGTTTATTACATTTAACCCTCCCCCAATTACTGGAAATATTTTCTTTTCCTTTTTTATTTTGTAAAAGGATTAAATTTTTTCACCTGGGAGATGCCAGAAGTTTAATTGCAGTTTTATTAACATGAAGCTTTTGTTACTAGAAAGGGTTTTAGCTAACACTATGTTCTGTGCTCAAATTAAGGGACCTCACTACAGCATTAGGGTATTTATCATAAACCCTCAGTCTATTTATTTATAGGACAAGCAATGGCTAATTCTTTCCAGTATTGTAAGCCACAGATAGATGGGTATCTTGCTTGTAATTGTCTGATCTACTAATTTGAAACAAATAAAAAAGAGTTAAATAGTGCTGTTTTTAAGCTAAACCATAATAATAAAATCTAAGGTAATTTCATTCTATGTAAGTGAACTGCTCTTCCAGAAATGTAAAAAAGAAAAAAAAAGATTAGTAAGATAAGTACATAAACATATATAGAATATACTAAAACATAATTAAATATCAGGTGAATGCATGATAACTTAAATTGTACTAAATAGAAATCATGTTATATTAACTAGGCTATCCTGTGCATCTGTTAATATTATACAATTTGACAATTTAAATAATCTGTCATGAATTCTTTTAAAATGCAAATTATTAATTTATACATATTTTATATTAATATAATGAATTCCTATGATAAGCATGGGATGATTCTAGCATAAAGGCTCTTGCAGTCTATTTTATAAGCAAAGCTGAATTTCATATATGAATAAAGCAAGAACTTACAACTGGCACTTAGAATCTGTCTATAAGGGGTGCCTGGGTGGTTCATCAGTTGAGCTTCTGACTTTGGCTCGGGTCACGATCTCATGATCTGTGAGTTCGAGCCCTGTGTCAGGCTGTGTTCTGACAGCTCAGAGCTTGGAGCCTGCTTCAGATTCTGTGTCTCCTTCTCTCTCATCCTCCCCCATTTATGCTTTGTCTCTCCCTGTCTCAAAAGTAAATAAACATTAAGAATTAAAAAAAAATCTGTCTTTAAGAATATAATACTCTTACCTGGACCAGAATACAAATTTTGTCAGTATTTGTGGTATAAGTTAATAAACAGAATACATTATTCATTTTTAACATGTGTTTGAGATTAATTTAAAAAAAAAACAGGGTTTAGATTGGTGACATTCATTAACATACTTGCTTTATTTCTTTTGAAAGATAAAAGCACCTCAATAGATTTTCTAAACTGCCAGCTTCCTAAAAAACACAACTGATTCTTTTCTTAATGTATATGAGTTTATAGGTCAAAGAAAATAAAAAATAAATTAGAATAAATGTAAGCATCTAAAATTACCTTGCTCCTTGCAATTCTGCACAGAAAGGCTTACATCTCTATAAAAATGGGACAATGGAGATCAAAATAAATTAATTCATCTACAGTGGTCTTGAACTTGAATCAAGCACACAAAGGTAATTGTCTCCTACACCTACAGAACACATTTCTCACATCCTTAAAATTTCAACATGATGTTTTCAGTAGGGTATGCGTGCCATATTATAAATGTTTTATAAGTTTGCAATTATAAGAAATAAAAAAAGACATTCTTCAGGTACATTATGTTCCCACCATGTTTTTATAAGATTTTCCTAATGGAACATTTAGTGTTTATTAAGTCCTACTACGAGCTATTCAAGTTTTTCATTTGTCTGAATTTCAGGAAATCCAGATGATGTGCCATAATATAGCAACTAAGAGCTCTAGATTAGACTTTGACAAACTTGGCCCCAAGTTCTAGGTCAGTCTTTTGGCAATTGAGGACTCAGATTTCTGTCAGAACCCTGACAGTCTCATGGAATCGCCACCCTAATCTGAAATGCCTACTTCCAAACCTCTGGGTAAGAAAAATAAAGTCTGTTTTAAGCCACTGTTTTCCAGATTTGTTATCTGTGGCTAAATATGGTTATTAACTAATATGCTAATTGTGTCACTGTTGGTAGATTCTCATTCCATTCTGAACCTCCTTTTTATTCGTTCATAAAATAAGTATAGTAAATATTGAAAGAAATAATCGTACTGAGTGTGCTGGAAGAAGTAAATGAGAACACACATCCAAAGTGATTAACCCAATTGTTGGCAGTGAATTTGCACTCAACAGATTGCAAATATTACATTTATGTACTGTTTAAGAGGCAAGGCTTCCTTTTCTTGCCCCATTCATTTTCAGTATTACATTTGAGAGAAGCTATCAGCAGTCAAATACTTGAAGATGGAAACAATCTTGTGTCTTCACACCTCTTTGTATTTTTTAACTCTAACAATACAACAAATCAGGAATCATAGAAATCAATCCAAAATTGCTGTGAATCTATGCCCTTGAGAAGTCTCCAGAGCAACACTGCTTACTCAAAATATAGAGAGGAACTGATGCTGTAAGGCTGGATGTAGTTAAACTTTAATGAAAGCAAAATGTGAGAAAATAAAGTACAATCAGATATTCCATACCTTATAAATGAATAAAGTTAGATGGTTTTATTTTTACAAGGCTCTAAAAAGGCAGAAGTAATGTTAATTTAGACAGCTGAATTGTTTCAGATAAACAATGACTTGAGAGTAATTACCATAGCAAATGTGCTAATGATTTTGAAAAGATTATTCTAAGTAAAATCCATCTAACTGAGGAAATAAAAACACAAAGCATTAAATCTCAGATCCTTTTTAAAGTGAAGCATTACTTATTTACTGCTTTTAGGAGATTTTTCCTCAACAGAGCAATTAATTTTTCCTAATTTAATATATAATGAAGTTTCTTATGCATAATTATATTCCTTTCATTTACATTTCTAAGAAACCATTGAACTTCAAAATAAAAAGTTCATTACAATGCTAATATTTAACACTTCAAAAAAATCCCCCTGTGCAAGTAACTAAATTAGTTGCTTGATTAATTCTATTTACCATATTCCTTTTCTGTTTCAACCATGCCATTTTTTTCCCCAGATTCATTCAAGAGCTTAATTCTCTATGATTTATTGGAAAAGCAAACATTTTTCTTGGTTTATTTGGTTGACTTGTTTTCATGTGTGAACTCTGCATTTTTTATTTCCTGCTGTCAATTACTTCCAAAAAGCAATTTTTAAGTTGTCCATCAGGCATAAACTGTGCAAAGGTATATTTTCCCCACCAAACCCTTCTGAAAATCTTCCACGTATCACCCATTACTTAAAGTCTAAAATATGTTCCTAAAATCTTTGTAATATAAGATGAAGGTATCAGATTATAGAATAAAGTTGTTCTAAATAAGAGCTGACTTGTTAGAGTTCTAAAATATCTAAAATAAAAATTAGAGGATACTTGATATATTTTTGTATGTGTAAGTAGAATAATGGGATGGGAAAACTGATCCTCTCTTTAGGTTACATGGGGGTTCATATGTTTTATTTGTTCCTTTATTTAAAATATCCAGTAAATGTTAAATGCATACATAGCACTGTGATAAAATGAAGGAGGAGCCTATGCAGTATTTGAAAGCAAGGTCTCTACCCAATTCCTTGTTGTCTCCCCCAGCCTCCAAAATGATAAGGAAAGAGAAAGGAAACACACCAGATAGTAGAAAAGAAATGGAAATAAAGGGGAAAAAAGGATGGAAAGAAGAGAGACAGTGTCTTGAGTTGATTAGAAGCATGGCCTATGGTAGAAAATAAGTTTATCTTCAAGGCCGGCTCTTGTACTTTAGACAAGTGTGTATTCCTGGGCCTCATTTTCCTCATCTGAATAATGGGGAAAATATCATCCACTTCATAGAGTCCTGGGAGAATTAAATGAGATCATCTCTACAAAGTATGTGGCAATACCTAATATTTGCCATATCTGGCAGACCCTATCAGAGAAGTCATCAATTTGAAGTAGATTCTTTCTCATATCTTTGTGGACAGCTTGAATAAAGGAATCAAGATCAAGCTAATTTTAACTCAGTAAGTGATGAATTAAGTGAGCTCATAATTTGAAGTCCAAAAGAATTCACTGATATTACAGAACCAAATAATGAATGGCAATAGAGCAAGTAAAAATTCAAATATAGAATAAGGAAGAACTGGCTCCAGGAATTAAAAAAAAAAAAAAAAAAAAAAACCTGATAAATTAGGCCATGGAAGGCAAAGCTAAGTATAATTAGAAAGGAATACTAGATTCGAATATTTAATGATTCAGGTGTCAGTCTTTTTATTCTGTAATGAACAGTTCCTCCTTAGAATCCTGCGTCTTGCCTCAGCCACCTGGATTTAAAAAGGGTAAGTTAAAACTGGAAAAGTTGGAAGAATGAATAATAGAGATGGGATTAAACGCTTGTGAGTAAATGACAGAGTATTTTAAGCTCTTTGACTTTACAAAATGCTATAATGTGATATGATTAACAATTCTATCTTTGTTTCTCAGCAGTGAAGTGAGTTACCAAAGCAAAAATCTTATAAGACAAAATTAAACAGGCAAGACGGACTTTAGTCAAGGTAACTCTTATAGGGAAGAGAGTCTAGCACTTTGAACTCTGTTGAAACAAAGGGAGGGGGCTCTAAGCACTGGGGTGAGCTTGTGGAAAAGTACTGGAAGACATTAGGGGAGGTTGATCTATGGAATATGTGTAGCACATCCAGTTATTCCTCAGTTTGCAAATGTTTGTTCCTATGATTATGCCATCAGTGTTTGCTAATTAGTGCCTGAGGAAGTTGGGCTCTGACCCTCCCACAGATAGGGACACTATCTTCCTTGATATTTACATTTCAAAGAGATGGCCCCCATTCCAATATGAGTCCTGCTACCAACATTTCCCATGGAAAATAAAATAAAATAAGAGATGGCTCCCAGGTTCCTGAGAAAGACATTCTTGGGTTACAAAACTGGCAAGAAGCTCTTCAAGAGATTGACATCTTAGATGGGCAATAAATAAATTAATTAATATAATATAATAATAATGTACAATTACAAGTTTTCTAAAGTAAATGCTCTTAGGAAAAAGGGAGGTTAGGGCCAATGTCAGGAGGAAGTCTGTCTAAAGTTTAGTCAAGCTGAGGGGAATGTGAAGCCAATCTTGGTCAGAGTATTTGTTTTCCAAGGCCATAATAAAGCAGCAAAATAAGGATAAAAAAGAAAAGAAAAAAAAGAGAAGAAAAGAAAATGGAAAACAAAACAAAACAAAACCAAAATATTTCAAATAAAAAGAAGAGATTTTAGTTAAGATTAGTTTAGTTTAGTTAAGATTTAGTTTAGATTAAGAATCACGAAATAAGTCATCACTTCCAGTGTATTGCAAGTATAATAAAATATTGAAAACTATAGTTTGGAGAAATTTATGTTGTACCTATCCATGATGAACATCTTTGTGAAGAAAAACTTTTTTTTCCCCTATATAGCTAACATTTATTGCTCCTCAATGATGGGAAGGTAGACCAATGGATCTCTCATTTTCTGCCTAATAGTTTCTTAAAAACACCAACCACCTTTAATTTAATAATCCTAAGAGAACGAACTAGTTGTGTGGTCAGTGCAC
The DNA here is from genome assembly GCF_023721935.1 of Panthera uncia. Classification (NCBI taxonomy): domain Eukaryota; kingdom Metazoa; phylum Chordata; class Mammalia; order Carnivora; family Felidae; genus Panthera; species Panthera uncia. Next base: position 34,900,017 of record NC_064808.1, on the reverse strand, counting down.
TCATGAAACAGAGTAACTCTAAGACTAGAGTAGAAATTCAATTCTTAGTGTGGTAAAATGCAGCTTCCAGATAATAAGAATAGTTGATATTCCTTGAACATCCACGCTTGTCCCATAATGTGGTAGGATCATAAGAAAATTTTATTAAAATTTACTTCATTAAAATTTAATCTTACAGGTTAAATTTACAGATTTCTCCTGTTATTATTGTCATTTTGCATGTTTTGTAATACAGTTTTACAAAAGGACACACACTGGTAAATTTGATGGGGAATTCAGTCAGTCAGAGAAGGGAAAATACTATATGATTTCACTCATATATGGAATTTAAGAAACAAAACAAATGAGCAAAGGGAAAAAGAGAGAGAGAGAGAGAGAGACAGACAGACAGACAGACAAACCAAGGAACGGACTCTTAACTGTAGAACTGATGGTTATAAGATAGGAGGTGGGGGGGCGGGGGGATGGGGTGGGGAGGGATGGGGATTAAGGAAGGCACTTTTGATGAGCACTGGTGATGCAAATGTTGAGTTACTAAATTACACCTGCAACTAATATTACAGTGTATGTTAATTAACGTGAATTTAAATAAAGACTTAAAAAATAAAATAAAAAAGGATAATTTATCCTAATTAAGAAGAAAAAGAAAAAGATTTAGAACCAGAGTTCTTCTTCCCAATTGTATTATTATATGTTTGCCTCAGAACATAAAAAAATAAAATAAAATAAAATAAAATAAAATAGAAAGAAAGAAAAAAGTAAACCCTCTCTTTTGGAAATGGCAAATATTAGCCTGTAGGATTAAATTTAAATTTAATTTAACAGAAAATTCTGTTTTCTACAAAAAATAAAAGACTCAATTATTTCTGAGTTGTACTTTAGTGCAATGTATATAATATAAAATGAGGCAAGCCGTTGGGTAAAGTTTGAAGTAAAAACATGATGCAGTTTGTATTTTAAAATGTACTTATACAGAGAAAATAAGGCTTTATAAATTACAATATGAAAACCACTGAAATAATTCGGCTTGCTACATGGTATCTTTTAGTAATAAAGAAAATTCATAAAAGGTGAGAGAGAAATCATGATGGACTGATGCCTCTAGGTGATTCGTTTGTTTCATTCCCCTGACAATTTTATATTGCTAGTGAAAATAATGTCCATTACACAACAGTGCAAATTCATATACATTGTCTTATTTACTACTTATGCTAATAAAAGACCATGTTGCAATAACCCACTCCAGATAGTTTAGGAAGAGTAGTATCACAACTCAATGTTCAGTCTTTTCCCCCGCCAAAAAGTGAAATGACTTACCCCAGGGGTATCCTCAGTTGAAATAGTCCTCATGTAAATGGCTTCTTAGAAATATTACAGAAGCAGTTATAGCACATCATTCTCTAAAGAAAGTCTGGGAGTAAATAGTATCCTACCAGTAACACTCTGGGGATTTCTATACATAATTGATGTTTATGGTCTTCAAAATCTGATGAAATCGATAGAATTTCCAGAGACTCAGCAATTGCTCCTTCTCCAGAAAGTGGAATTTTTAAAAAATACAGTTGACACACAATGTTACATTGGTTTCAGGTGTACAACATAGTGACTCAAAAAGTTTATACATTATGCTATATTTATCACAAGTGTAGCTACCATCTGTCACCATACAACACTATGGTAAAACCACTGACTGTATTTCCTATGCTGTACCTTTTATTCCTACGATTTATTCCGTTTCTGCAACCTTGTATCTTCCACTTTCCTTCACCCATTTGAACTTCCAAATCTCATAGGCAAATAGTGAAAGGTGTGATAAAGGCAATTTTACAATTTTTCTAAGCCATTCCATGTGCATGTTGCTTTGTTTATGCCACTCATAAAATCTTTTATTGATTGATTGATTGACTGATTGAATATAAGGGACAGCCTGTACCGGAATCAAGTGCTCCTTGTTTTCTCTCAGATTTTTTTTTAACAGAATCGTCCTGGCAGGCAATAGTAATCATTTATAGATGATATTTGAGTTGACATTTGTTTACTATATTAACATCATATTTGGGCAGGAGGGAACAGAAGAACACATTTTTATGATATGGGCACTTTTTTTCACAATAGGTTATAGAAGGAAATGGAGGAATACAGCAGATTAGAATTCAAGTTGGCTATACGCACAAAAGAACAAGGACAATGATGCTCAGCAGGGCATTTCAAATATACTTTAATCATGATGTTCCATAGCCTCGGGGGGTACCAGTGAAGAGATTGCTGTGTATGATAAACCAAAGGTCCTCGGAGCTGAAAAAGTTCTGAAGGTTACCTCCTCCAACTCTGTATCTGGTATATTTGTCTCTGTATCACCTTTAAAAGTGGATTTCAAGATTGTGCCTCAATATCTTTACAACTGAGAAAAGTTGTTTCCTAAAGGTAACTCGCCTTTATTTTAAGGCAGCTTCAATTATGACATTATTATTATTATTTTACTGCATAATCCTTAGGCATGGGCTTTCCAGACATTTGAACACAGGTGATTTTTTTCCTTATTTATTTTATAGTTCGCTCAACTGAATGTCTCCTCTTTTCATGTGATTTAACATCTTACATGGTTTCCTTATCTGCAAATTGAGAGGTTGTGCTACATCCATATAGTTATTAGTTTTTGTTTACTTTTTAAGTAATGGAACTCTTTATATAAAACAAAAATCCCATGTGATATCCTTTTAAATAAAATTCAGACCAGAAGTGTTAACTTGTGATTAGACAGGGTGAAAAGCCAAGAACTCAATTACTTGACTTCCCCTGCGGCCTTCTTGGAAACCCTAGCTGGAAGTCTAGGGCTCTCTGGCAGGAACACTGAAAAATATCATTGCATGCAACTATGAAATTTGTGTCTAGCTGAAAATATTAGTATAATTGCTCAAGGTGAATTATCTCTTTCCCCCTAGATGGCCTTCATAGGTGGTTCTGCATCTGTTCGGCATTCTGGTCACTTTTTTGGACACACCCCAATGTGTCTCACTGCAGGATCGATCTTCAAATGCCCCATTTTAAAAACTCAACATTGAAATTGAATTTAATATATATAAAACTGACTATTTTGCTGGCTTTTAATAGAAAATAAATCAATTATAAGTGGTTTACCCCAACATAATTCAGATAAACACTGAAGATTTGATTATGTGAGCCATCATGGATAAAATATAACATTCCCTTCCTCATCACAAGACTCCTCTCAAATAATATCTTAAAAATTCCAAGAAAAAACAATATTGCTGAGGCAGCTCACATGCCTGTATGATCTTCATATGTCATTAGACTACAACACCATCCGTACCTAACCTTACATTTCAATAAGCAAAGTATATATAGGTGTGGGTGGTCACGTTGATTTGTTTTCCCAGTCTAATGCCTTATCCATCTAGAAATGATCAAAAGAAAAATGAGTCACTTGGATGCAAGGCTCTGCTACTCTGCTCTCTTTGATTACACAGGACAGAGTCGTACCTTCTGGAGCGGCAATTTGAATTTTAATGTGCTTTAGGAATATGTAACTATGAAAATTATGTAACACTTAGAATACTGAAGAAAAATATTGTTTTTTAGAGGTAAAATGAAACATTTCCATGCTCTTTTCTAAGAAATTTAAATCTCAACCAAGAGTATAATATTTGATTTAAAAATATTTTGTATTGGCACAATATTAATGTTGTGTTTTCAAGAACATTATATTTAGTCAACAATTTCTGTCATGTCCAGCATTTCTTTTAGTTTGTTTTCCATTGGTATTCTAGGGAAGGAATGGGGAATTTGAATAAGAGTATATCTATAACCATCATTTTTAATTGAAAGAAGATATTTTCTATTTTTCTGCTCTGAGTTACTTTGAAGATGTTTTCTATCAAAGTGTCATATGAATCAACTATTATATTACTATTTAAAGTGTCCTATTTTCACTGGAATTAGTAATATTGTATATAAAAATAACAATGAATCACTAAAGAATTGTGCCATTCATCCTGTGGGTCTTAATTTTCCAACCATTTAACTTTGTTAAATGAATGCATTAGACCAGGTGTAAGTGACTTGTAAGTCTCCTTAAGATTACAAAAAAAAAAAAAAAAAAAAAAAAGTAAATGACTGCAATGGCCTTTGAAAGTCAGATAAAATGGCCCATGTAAGCATAGATAATAGTTCTGATATTTTTCAAAATCAGATTAATGTCAAACAAAAGCCAGAGAGATCTATTTAGCAGTCAAAAAGAGCAGAATCAAAGTCCTAAAGACCTCTGTATCACCTAAGGTATATACAGTTTAATTAACAAGCTATTCAAATTAGTTGTTTCGTACCATTTTTATTTAGAACTAATCAAAGTTGCATTCATGTCTGAGTTACATGTTCAAACACTCATAATATACAAAAATAATTTAGCAAGTATTTATCAGGGCCCTATATATAAATAGTGTTAATAGTACTGCTTTGGATACAATGATGATAGGGACAGATAACCCTGTCCCCAAATTGGGGAAAGACCTACATTAAATAAATTAATACACAGGAAAATCCCACCTAATAACAATACTATAAAGAAGCTAAAATGGAGTCATGTGGAAAAGAGACTGAGAGGGCCTCTCTTGGAGGTAACCTTTTTTTTTTTTTTTTTTTGTATTTTCAAGTTTTTATTTAAATTCCAGCTAGTTAACATACAGTGTAATATTAGTTTCAGGTATAGAATTTAGTGATTCATCACTTACATACAACACCCAGGACTCATCACAAACAGTACCTTCCTTAATACCCATCACCCACTTAACCCATCCCCTTGACCACTTCCCCTCAAGCAACCCTCAGTATGTTCTCTATAGTTAAAAGTCTATTTTCTGGTTTCCCTCTCTCCTCTCTTTTTTTCCCCATTATGTTCCTTTGTTTTGTTTCTTAAATTCCACATATGAGTGAAATCATATAGTATTTATCTTTCTCTGACTTATTTCACTTATAATACACTCTAGCTCCATCCACTTCATTAAAGATGGCAAGATTTCATTCTTTGTGAAGGCTTAGTAATATTCCATTGTGTGTGTGTGTGTGTGTGTGTGTGTGTACCACATCCTCTTTATCCATTCATCAGTCAATAGACATTTGAGCTGTTTCCATGTTCGGCTATTGTTGATAGGGCTGCTATATATATGTCAGGGTGCATGTGTCCCTTCAAATTAGTATTTTTGTATCCTTTGGTAAGGTAAATACCTAGTAGTGAAATTGCTGGATGGTAGGGTAGTTCTATTTTCAACTCTTTGAGGAGCTTCTATGCTGTTTTCCAGAATGGCTCTAGCAGTTTGTATTCTCACTAACAGTATAAGAGTTTTCCCCTTTCTCTGCATCCTTACTAACATCAGCAAAGTGCAAAAGAATGAAAATGGACCACTTTCTTACACCAGACACAAAAATAAATTCAAAATGAATGAAAGAGCTAAATGTGAGACAGGAAACCATCAAAATCCTAGAGGAGAACACAAGCAGTAACCTCTTTGACATTGGTTGTATCAACTTCTTACTAGATAAGTCTCCTGAGGCAAAGGAAACAAATTAAAAATGAACTATTAGGACTTCATCAAGTTAGAAAGCTTCTGCACAGTGAAGGAAATGATCAACAAAACTAAAAGGCAACCTTCAGAATGGAGAGGATATTTGCAAATGACATATCTGATAAAGGGTTAGTATCCAAAATCTATAAAGAACTCATCAAACTCAACACCCCCAAAACCAAATAACTTAGTCAAAAAGTGGGCAGAAGACAGGACTAGACACTTTTCCGAAGAATACACATAGATAGCTAACAGATACATGAAAAGATGCTCAACATCGCTGATCATCAGGGAAATACAAATCAAAACTACAATCTCACACCTGTCAGACTGGCTAAAATTAACAAAAGAGGAAACAACAGATATTGGAGGTAACTTTTGAGCTGAGAACAGATGAGAAGGAGACTGTTATAGGATGTTCTCTTGGGGGAGCATTTTATGTGTAAGTTTTATCAAGTATAGGTGTACTGGTTGGAAATATATGTGCCTGTTGAAGTGACAGGAAAAAAAAAAAGGCTAGTACAGCCCAATTTGGAACCAAATAATGTAGAGCCATTTAACTGAGAAAGGGGGAAAAAAAAAGGATTTCTAACAAGTGGAAGCTGGCTTGACATTCATAGCTAGTCAGTGACGTTTTCCTATTGAACAAAATGTCACAGAATATCAGCATCAAATAAGACAACTCTGGAGTCAGGATGAATCAAGAAATATAAGGCCACTATGTAATAAAGTCTGAATGCAGACAAAAAGCATGAACATTGTCTAAAAGTGATCAAACCTTCTATCCAGACTAATGTGAGTGACTTCTGCCTTTTTCCCAATCCCAGGTCCAGTCTCATTCCATTCTTCCTATAGTTTACATAAGAATTGTTAAGGTACTTAATGGAATGCCTTGATGGCTCAGTCGGTTAAGCATCGGACTTTGGCTCAGGTCATGATCTTGTGGTCCCATGGGTTCAAGCTCCGTTTTGGGGTCTGGGCTGACAGCTTGGACCCTGGATCTTGCTTTGGATTCTGTGTCTCCCTCACTCTCTGCTTCTGTCTCCCTCATTTGTGCTCTGCCCCTCTCTCTTCTCTCTCAAAAATAAGTAAGAATTTAAAAGAAAAGTATTTTTAAGATTCTTAATAATTCTTGACAGCATTCAACCTAAATCAACACCTCACCTTCTTGAACCCTTCTCAAAAGTGACTAACACATGCTCAAAATCTTTGTAAGTCATTTCTAATACCCTCCTACAGAGATGACTTGTGGTTCTCCAATTAAATATCATCTCTGTCATCAAAATGAGTCAATAAACAAAACTTTGTTCAAGCAAGTAGATGCTGAGAGATCTTTCATTGAAAGGAATTGACAAGACCATTATAAGGAGGAGCATGGCATAGTGTTTCTTCTGATTACAAGGAGAAATTTGCAGCACCAAATACTTATATCAGAAAAGTAGGAAAGATTTCAAAACAGTGACATCCACAACTACTTTAATAGCTGAAAAAGAACAGCAAATTAAATCCAGAATAAGAAAAAAATACATATAAATGCAAAAAGGCATTTGACAAAATTTAATTTCTATTTGTGATTTAAAAAACAACTCTTCACTAACTAGAAAATACGTGTCTATAAAAACCCTACAGCTACCATCACACTAATTGTAGAAACTGAATATTTCATCTGTGAGATCAGGAATAAGTCAGATATGCCCAATTTAATTCAAATACGCCAAATTTAATTCAACATTATTGAATAGAAACCTTTTTGCAGCTATTAAGATGAACATATGATTTAAAAATGTTAATCTATGAAAATATGAAATACATTAATTGATTTTTACATGTTAAATCAAATTTAGATTCTTAAGAGACCAAACTGGAGATCTTAGCTGGTACTGTAAAGCATGGAAATAATAATAGTATCTAGGAAAGGAGGAAATAAATCTGTCTTTATTTGCAAACAGCACATTGCCTAGTAGAAAAGCTATCTACAAAAAGCTAATATGTGTGTTATCATGGTTTCAGGTCATATATCAGTTTTTATGTCTATACACTAACAACAAAGTATGCAAAATTGAACTTTCAAAAATAAATAGCATTTAATAGCATCAGAAAATATGAAATAGTTGAAGATAAATATGACAAAAATGTGCTAGGTCTGCAAGTGCAAATGTACAAAGCATTGTTTGAAAAACGAAAAAGAGGGGCGCCTGGGTGGCTCAGTTGGTTGGGCATCAGACTTCGGCTCAGGTCATGATCTCACAGTTCGTGGGTTCCAGCTCCATGTTGGGCTCTGTGCTGACAGCTCAGAGCCTGGAGCCTGCTTCGGATTCTGTGCCTCCCTCTCTCTCTGCCCCTCCCCCCCTCAAAAAAAAAAAAAAAATTAAAAAAATTTTTTAAATTAAAAAAAAAAAGAAAAATGAAAAATAACTAAATAAATCGAGAGATTCACTATGTTCATTGACTGAAATACTCATATTGCTTACATGTCAGTTCTCTCCAATTAATCAATAGACCCAAAAAAATCCCCATCAAATCTGCACCTGATTTTTTTGGTAGAAATTGGTAAATTGATTCTAAAATACATATGAAAATGCAGAGAATCCAGAATAGCCAAAATAACCTTGAAAAGAAGTAAGGATATGGAAGGATTTATACTACTTAAGTAAAGCCTTATCATAAAGCTACAGTAATTGAGACAGAGTGGCATTTGCATAAAGATGACAAAAAGATCAATAGAACCAGATGAGTTTAACATAACCACAGGCATATGATAAGTTGATTTTCAACAGAAGTGCAATGTTATTCCAGTGAATAAAAGATAATTTTCCAACAATTGATGCCTGAACAATTGGGTATCTGCATTCAAAAAAATTGAAACTCTACATATTGTACAACATATAATATTAACTCAAAATGGATCATAAGTTAAAAATAAACTATAAAAATCAGAATAAAACATTGGTGAAAATCTTAACTTTTGGTTAGGCAACTATTCCTGAGATACAGCACCAAAAGCATCACCCATAAAGGAAACTTTTTCAAAGTTAAAAATACCTGTTCTTCAAAAGGTAAATTGAGTAAATTCACTAAGTAAATTGAAAGACAAGCCATAGACTGAGAGAAAGTATTTGAATAGTATATATCTTTTGTTCTTAATGTTTTATATATTTTTGAGAGAGATAGACAGAGCATGATGGGGGCAGAGAGAGAGGGAGACACCGAATCCAAAGCAGGCTCCAGGCTCTGAAACTGTCAGCACAGAGCCCAATGTGGCACTTGAACTCATGAACCATGAGATACTGGCCTGTGTTGAAGTTGGACGCTTAACCGATCAAGCCACCCAGGTGCCCCTTGAATAGTATGTATTTGAGTAGAACTTATATAAAGAATATATAAAGAATGACAAAAACTTAAGAATAAGAAAACAGAAAGAAAATAAGCAAAATAGTTTTACCCATTATTGCTAGATTGGCAAATGGATGGCAAAATAGCTCATAAACGGTTTCAATACACAAAGACTTGTACAAGAATATTCATAGCAACTTAATTTATAACAGCCGCAAACTGGAAACAACACAAATGTCCATCAACGGGTAAATAGATAATTAAATTATTATATATCTCTAATAGAATACCACTTAGCAATAAAAAAAAAATGGCTAACTGCTAGAACACGCAATAACTTGGTTGAATATCAGAATAAGTTGGCTGAGTGAGAGATTCCACACAAAAAAAGGACATAGTGTGCATATAAATTATTATAAAATGTAAACTAATGTATTTGACAGAAAGCAGATTAGTAATTTCCCGGGGAGGGGAGGACAATCTTAAATTCCACATGTTAAGCCCCCTGAGTAATTCTAGAATCTGCTCCAGAAGAAAAAAAATCCAGATGAATGAACAATTGCTGCATCATAGACACTTGAAAATTTTAGATTTATTCAAGGCTTCTCGACTCTAGTCTCTGTTCGGAAATCTGGGAAATGGCAAAAGGGGACATCTCAGCTTTCTTTTCTTTCAAGCTCCAGTACTCCTCTTACTGCTGGAGAATTTATGGTAGTGGTGATTTCTCAGCATGGCCATGAATATTCCCAACAAGCAGTCCCATTACTCCTTCCTCCCTAGGACCCCCGTCTCAAGGCCACTGTTCGATACTGCCTTCACATTCTGCCTAAATAACCTGACCCTCTTCCTCCTAATGTTTGGTCTTAGGACCTTGGATTTCCTGGAGGTAAATCATTCAAGCAACAAACACTGCGTACTATTTCCAGCAGTGGGATTTTCTCTAACACTCATATACGGGCATTCTTTCCAGGAATGGCCTGATAGTTGTTTTTCATGGGCTATGACTGGATCTGCATAACCTCCACTCATAACTCTTGAGAAATTGTGAGAGGTAAAACAAACTATCCAAGACAAAGCTATATTGAGAAGTTTATGTAATACAAAGCAGTTTGAGTTCTTTGTGTATAATCTCCTATCCACATGGTTTCCAATACTTTGCTTTTAAGAGCATATTTGAAGACATTAAAACATTTCCAAAGCAACAGCAAACAAGTCAGACATAACTGCATTTCAATCATCTCCTAATGGTAATGATGTCTCACAGCATCAATGAAAACATACTGTGTGCGCACTATTTATTTGATTGACTTTCAGCTTCTGTTTGACTAGTGTTGTCAACTCTAAATTCCTCAATCCTTCCTATACTCATTTTAAAGTTCTTAATGTTTAAGTAAACATGTTCTTTTTTCGATGCAGATATGACTCATTGCCATAGGTCTTCCTTTTAACAGAAGAATATACCCATTCTCTTACCTACTCAGCACAACTATCTTTCTTTCTTTCTTGTCAATAAGAAGGAAGGAAAGAGAGAAGGAAAAAGAAAGAAAGAAAGAAAGAAAGAAAGAAAGAAAGAAAGAAACAAGAGAAAGAAAGAAAAAAAAACAAGAAAATTTTTAAAAAAGATAAAGAGAGAAAGGGAGAGAGGAAGGAAGGCTTTGAAAAGAAAAAGAAAAGAAAAGAAAAAAGAAGAGGCCTAAGAATATGCCATATATGTGAGAACAGATACAAATGATGTTTTGCAAGGAATTTCATTTTAAAATACTGAAAGCAAAATAAGGAAGGAAGGTAAAAAAGGAAGAAAAGAAGGAAGAAAGAAAGGAAGGGAGGAGGGAGGGAGGGAAGGGAGGGAGAAGGAGGAGGAAAAGGAAGTTGTGTCTAATTGGGGTGTCTCTCCATCGGATGGGGAGCCCCAAATGTGGGGTGACAATAGGGTGGATGCCAGTGACTGGAGGAGAAAGAATTCACTTGGGGCAGAACAAAGGAGATGGAAGTTTACTGGATACACCTCAGGCGCTGAGGGCCTGACAGCAGAGGAAGGCTGCAATGACGCAGCGGGTGGGGTCGTTTTTTAAAGTGGGAAGAGAAGTCCCGGGCTCTGCACTGACAGCAGGGACCCAGTCTGGGCTTCTCTTTCTCCTCCTTCTCTCTGTCCCTCCCCTGCTCATGCTCTCTCTCTTTCTCTCTCCCCCCAAAATAAATAAACATTTAAGGGGGGGAAGATAAGGAGGTAAGGTGATGTATGGAATCTTCCCTTTTCTGGCAACCGTCCCTGGTTGTTAGCAGCCTTATTGGTTAATTAGAGCCTATGGGTATCTTGGGGTGTGTCGCCTGATGGGTCTGCCTGTGTTCAGCCAGGTGGTCTCTGTGGCCCTTTCTACATTTCATTGCTCAAGCTTGTTTGCCTGAAAGTGGCCTCTAAGGAAGGGGGAAGGAAGGAAGGAAGGAAGGAAGGAAGGAAGGAAGGAAGGTTGGATGCAGGGAAGGAGGGAGGATAGGAAGGAAGGAGGGAGGAAGGGAAAGGAAAAGAAGGGGAGGAAGGGAGGGAGGAAGGGAGGGAGGGAGAGAGGAAGGAAGGAGGAAAGGAAGGAAGGGAGGAAGGAAGGAAGGAAGGTTGGATGGAGAGAAGGAGGGAGGAGAGGAAGGAAGGAGGAAAGGAAGGAAGAAGGGAGGGTGGGGAGGGAGGAGGGAAGGTAAAGAAGGAAAAGGAAGGGGGAAGAAGGAAGGAAGGGAGGGAGGGAGGAAGGAAAGAGGGAAAGAGGGAGAGAAGAATGAGAGAAGGCAATAAGAAAGTCCACTTTGCAATACTGCTGACTGTAGGTCACTGCACCAGCATTCAGAGAATGTCATCTGTTAATTGCCTTGCGTAGTTGTTTTAATTAGCCCAGTTCTTAGATCTCCCAAATGAAAATGCGGGGTATTCCTTCACTGATGAATGTGCCCAAGAAGTTAAGACAGGTCATTTGGGGGTTCCAGAGCTTTTATTAGTTGCTTCCACATTTCATGGCTAATCTGCTCTCTCTGACTTCCTGCACCCTATCAGACACTTGTCAGAGGGCAGGGCACACTGAGAATGAGACCCCTGTAGTGCAAGAACATCACTTGATGACAATTTCTTCTTTACTCTTCATTTTCATTATTTTTGGTCTCTGTGCTCCCTGAAATTTACCTGTCCACTACTGCTAGGGTCGGAGGGAAACACATCTCTGGAAGGGAAAGCCATTGGTCCCTGAGTTGGGAGCTGCCGAGTCACTTTCTCCAAATGAGGCTTGCTTCTCCCGTAGTGTTTTAGATTCTGAATAGTAGAGACACATTTTTTAAAAAAGTATAATTTATTGTCAGCTTGGCTTACATGCAACACCCAGTGACAAGTGCTCTCCTCCATGCCCATCACCCATTTTTAACTTAGGCGAGGACCAAGCAGTTGCAGTGCCCAGGCCCCCACTGGTGACAGAGAGCAGTTGGCTCGGGTCACTCACGCTCCAGGACCCACCTGGTGCTGAGGCCCAGCGCCTGCAGAAAAGGCAGCATGTAGTGCGCGGGGCTGAGCGGCACAGGGCGCCTGCCAGGGTTCTACTTCCCTCGCGTCCTGTCGCTCCCCGCTGCAAGGCTCTGTCACTGGCGGCTGCAAGCCCTAACCCGCGGTGGGCAGAGATGGACAGAGGAACAGGCCCCGCTGAAAACGGGGAGTGAGACCCCTGAGAGGCGAGCCCTGCCCCGGACTGTCTGGCACCACTGCTCCCAAGTCCGGAGGGCGCGTGGTCACTCGCGCTGGAGGCGGCACGGGGAGAGGGAAGAGACCCAACGAAGGCCCCACGCTAGGGTGTACCAGCTGCGCACCCGTCCTAGGCCACCATTGATTCCAGCTTCTGTCCAGAATGGGAAGGAACAGGAGGAGGGGATGGAGGCCAGAGAAATCGAATCTGACAATAACTAGATGGGTGTACTAGGCAGGAAATGAGTCCAGATTCACAGGGAGAGACTGTCGGGCATTTAGAGTCACGGGTAGGTGTCCCTCACCAGATTAAACAGTTTGGGGTTGTAGAGTGGGCGTTTACACATATTTTTCTAATTAGAAATGCATAATACTCCCCCTAATTCAGGTGTGTGGGTAGCGGGAGTGAGCAATATCCAGAAATGTACCCTGGTCCCAAATGCAGCTGCAAGTTTCTTTCTTTCTTTCTTTCTTTCTTTCTTTCTTTCTTCCTTTCTTTCCAAACATAAAATTTTTTATGTTTTATTTTTGAGAGAGACAGACAGAGACAGAGACAGAGTGTGAGCGGGGGGGAGGGGCAGAAAGAGAGAGGGAGACACAGAATCTAAAGCAGGCTCCAGGCTCTGAGCTGTCAGCCCAGAGCTCTGTGTGGGGCTGGAATCCCAGAAAGGCTTAGATCATGACCTCAGCGGAAGTAGGGCACTCAACCCAGTGAGACACACAGGCGCCCCTCAACCGCAAGTTTCTTAACAGGAAAATGTGGATTATAAAAAGGGTTCCGGGCAATAAGGAGCCGCTGCTTCTACCTTTTGCAGATTTCTGATCTTCCTCTGGCTTTAACTTCTCTCCCCCACTGGCGGCTGACAGTGGCCTGGAACGGGTGCCCAGAGTGTCCACTCACCTGCAGGGGCTCATTTCCTCACGTGAGGCTCCTGAGGGAGACATAAACTGAAGAGAAATTCAGCGAAATGCTAACAGTAATTAACAAGGTTTGGTGGTGTTGGAAGGAGGTTTTGTTACTGCATTTTTAAAAAATATTCCAAAATTTCCATAAAAAATGGAAAACCCAGTGGACTCTAACTCAAGGGCAGTCCTTTCCCTCAGGTGAAACCCACAAAGGAGGAATAACTGAAGAAATAATCATACTAATAACAGTCATTAATGGAGAGTGACGGGATTGGAAAGGAGAGGATTTTATTATTCGATTTTCTATTATTTCCAAATATTCTATCAGGTGCATGCCATATGCAATAAACTTTACTTTGAAAAATAAATTAGAGAAATAAAATTATGAAACTCTTCTACAAAAATCTTTTGTAGAAAAAAACCCTGGAAAATCAAAACCTATTTCACATGCTGAGATAAACAATTGTGGACCTTTGCAATAAAATAAGTAACTCAGGACCCTGCAAAATAACCTGGCTAAATTGTTGTTTACACAGCATTACCTATTCACTATTTCACCACATTCCCTCAATCTTGAAACAGACATGGGAATTAATCACATGCTTGTTGTCAAGTTAAGGAAACGAACATCATTAATGTAGCTTATTAATTTTTCTCTGAAAATTGAGTTATTGGGTTTTCCTGCACCTAAACAAGCCTTCCTCTTGAGAAAAACACAGGTAACCTAGCGCTTGGATCAAAGTTTTGGTTTGGTAAAGATTGCTTTCAATTGAAGGGCACACATGGGGGATATACATTGGAATGCTTGTACAAAGGATTCACCCCAGGTTTCCCATCTTGGGAGTATACTAGTGATACAGTATATATTACTGTATACAGTGATACAGTGAATACAATAGCTCCCTTTAACTCATCCTTCTTCTATGAATATATGTAAAACTCCTTCCTGCCTTTGCCAAGCCTTATTATGAAGAGAAAGCACATACACTAACCTATTATTTCCTTATTTTAATGGAATTGAAGTAATAAGCATTCATGCAGAAATAATATATTTAAACCTCCATATCACTAAAATAACTGAGAAGGAACATATGCAAACTGGATACACTGCATTGGCTAATAATAAAAGTGACACAAATATAAGTAGGCAAAATCAACTCGTATTTGAACTGTATATCTCTGGTAAGCGAAAATGACAACACCTTTTGCTAATACAGGACTCTGATGTCAAGGTTACAAAAGACAATTTTATTCTGCCCTTGCTAGACTTTGCTAACAATAGCTTTTCCATTCAGTTTGAAAATTAATCATCTGAGATGCATTTTCCACAATGACATGTGACTATTTTCCATTTAGAACACGTGTAAAGCAGGAAATACTGTTCTCCTATGAAGCTATCATTATGTTTGCATGACGAGTTTACATTTATTATCTCATATGCTCATCACAGAGGTCAAGTGAATCCAGGATTTTAATTTTTGCTCTCTTTTTTTGAGGAGCAGGTGGTCACAGAGAGGTCAGGTAATTTGCTCACAGTCAGTTAAAAAAGAAAAAAAGAGAGTGTGTATTTCAACTCTGTTTCACTTCACAACCTGTTGTGATAAAGATTCCTCTGCAACCACAGAAAGGGAAAACTTTTGCCTCAACTCTATTCAATTTTCATTACTTTCTTCTAGACATATTAGCATAAAACAGCAATCCTCAGCATCTTTATCCATTTAGGAAAGAAGATCAAAATAAACTTTGTTTAGACATATTCCCACATTGTCTTTGTAACTTCTATCCAAAAATAATCCCTAAATTTAATTGACCCGCTGTTCATTTTCTGTAGGGGAAAAAAAAAAAGCTACCTATCTAAGAGAGAAGAGACATGTGTCAACAAACTTTATCTTCGGAAATGAACCCATATAAGATTTTGGAAACACTTTTGGGGGTTAAGAATTATATCTTCAGTTGTTATCGTTCAGTCACACATCAGAACTCTTTTCTTCTTGTGGGGATTACAGAACCATAGGCCTTCATTGTTCAGGATACTCTCCTCTGTCACAGGGAAACTACAAATTCAGAAATTGATTTTATGCCTTCAGAGGGTTGATGTATGAATTTTAAAGGTCTAGCAGTGCAGACAGCAAGAACACTTAGCATAGAACAATCCATAGTGAATTGTAACTGTTACCGTTGCTAACTGATGAAGATACTGCATATCTAAGTGTTATCTTACATATGAATAAATCATTTCACTGCAATCTCTCAGAGTCCAGCTTGATTTTCTTTCTGAATTTCTTTTTGTCTGTTGTTGTGATTGTTGTTGTTGTTTAATCTTGTTTTTAATCATATACCTGTTGAATAGACAAAGAAATCAAGCCTTGTGAATGTGGTTTATTTTCCTTTGAAAACTGAGTCATTGGGTTTTTCTACATCTAAGCAAACCTTACTCTTGAGAAAAACACAATCCTTGGGGTTCAGTCCTTCAGGCACTGCCATATTCTTAGTCAAGTTGAGCTTATTATCTTTTTCATGATTTCGACTTCTACCAACATTAGATAATTCCCAAATATGTATAAATCTGAGAGTCATCCGTTATTCCTACTTCTTCCTCCCCTCTCCTATCAACATGACCTGCAGACCTTATCTCCTATATGTTTATTTCATCCACCCTACCACCCCCATCTTCATTCTCAAACCAGAGCCCTAGTTTGAGTATTCATGACCACTTGTCTCTAAATGGAACTACTTCCTCCCAGGTGGTGAATATACATCCCCTGGAGTGATTTGTACAGATTGCAAATCTCATGGGCTTAAAGATTCTTGGTAATGGCTGCTACTTTTCTTTAGAATACATGCCTCTTCTCTTGCTGTTCTCTTCCATGTTGCATTTGAACATATTCATTCCTCCACTGAAAGTGTATATTCTAAATAAAACCAAAGTGATTGTAAAAATGAAGAAATATAGGGGCGCCTGGGTGGCGCAGTCGGTTAAGCGTCCGACTTCAGCCAGGTCACGATCTCGCGGTCCGTGAGTTCGAGCCCCGCATCAGGCTCTGGGCTGATGGCTCGGAGCCTGGAGCCTGTTTCCGATTCTGTGTCTCCCTCTCTCTCTGCCCCTCCCCCGTTCATGCTCTGTCTCTCTCTGTCCCAAAAATAAATAAAAAACGTTAAAAAAAAAAATGAAGAAATATAACGTGTGTGGCTTTCATTCTGTCCTTCTATCTGACATATGGAACTTTTACCAGCCAGACATGTTATACCTCATACTATTGCTTTTTAGGATTTATTCTTTTTAAAAAAAAATTTAAAAAATTAATTTAATTTAATTTATTATTATTATTCTTAGTGTGTGTGTGTGTGTGTGTGTGTGTATGAAAGAGAAAGAAGACGCGCCATATAGGAAGATAGAATCTTAAGCAGGTTCTATGCCCAATGCAGAGCCGGACAAGTATCTCGATCACATGACCCTGAGATTATAACCTGAGCCCAAATCAAGAGTTGGATGCTCAGCCAACTGAGCTACCCGGGCACCCCCAGGATCTATTCTAACAGATTCCAATATATATTTTCTATTTGCCCTGCTAGGGGTAAGCTGAGGTTGATATGGGAGTATTCAGAGCTTTCAAATAGTCTTGAAGCCAAAGAAGGTTTTTCAGAAGACGCAACACCTGATTATATTCTTTAGCAAGACAATTGGATTTCCATATATTTTATTGATTACATAATGTTTTCCACATATATGGTATTTAATCTTCACCAAAATGTTATAGACTAGGAACATTTATCTTAATCTTACTGATGAAAAGAACTAGGCTCAGGGATGTTATATAAGTTGCCCAAAGTCATGCAGCCAGAAGGTAGTTGGAAAGAATTTGAAATCACATCAACTTTAAAAAGAAAAAAAAGTGAGAAAATTGCAAGTCAGTAATTAGCTTAAGGTCAAGAGTGGCTGGGGAAGATTGGACTTGATCTTCTGACTTCTTGTTCCTTTCTAGTTCTACTTCCCCACTCCCCTATTTGTCATTTCCTCCAACAACAAATACCACCTTACATTTACTCTGTACACTTGATTTAAGATACAGCCTGATCCATGAAAATATTTGGAAATCAAAACTAATCTTCTGAAATTTTCAAATAGATTAATGTTTACCAAGCACTGTAAGTGCCAAGTGTTGGAGCTCTAATACCTGCTATAAATAAGCAGGTATTGATTGTGTGGTCAAGGCACTCTCTAACCTACTTGAGCTTTTCCATTCTAAATTTTTGCAATGAAAATGTTGAAACATCATTTCTACCACTTTCCTAGTAGTTAAACTGCCTATTTTTCACATTTATTTTAGTGTACTATTCTTGTGTTATTTTTTTTTTTAAATTTAAATCCAGTTGATCATGGAAAAATTCACTGTGTTGGACTAGTACTATAGAGAATATTGATACATACTATTACTTTTTTTTTTCATTGCTGGGGACCTTAATACACTTTCTTTGGGCATTTCTGTTATTGTCCCATAATCTCCTGAAATACAACCATGCCTATGGTTATTGATTGTGAATTTTACTCCATAGGGTCAGATAAAAAAAAAATGTCAGACAATCACAATCACAATGGCAGGGGAGTATGTCTCATCAGACTGGATCATTCATGCTTGCCTCACATGCTACTGACTTCAAAGCTGAAATCTTAAGACCAAACCAACAGTCACCCACCAAATACTCATTAAACCATTACACCTACACATGTGCTCACAAACTTTTGTATACATACATGTACATATAAGACATTAAGTATTACATGGGAATGTATATAGGTATATATACCACCGACATAATAGATATAGGTATATAATCAAAATATGGAAATATATACAAGGCTCATGGGTAGATGCATGCTACATATTTGTCCAATTAGTGATTCCATCTCTTGACAAAAAGAGTAGTGTGAGTACTGGCAGGAATCATGCATGCAAATCCATAGCACAGAAGATCCCATCAGATACACCATTTGAAGAATTCTCAGATGACGTTTGAAGCCCCACTTCACTCCGTTTCTGTGGCTCCCATGGAATGTGAAAGTAATGGTATCTGCCAGTCATCTCACTTTCCCTGTGCTAGTAGCGACTAGGTGGGATTTTGCACCAGGTCAGACCTTAACTTCATTCACTTTAAACAGATCCCCGTGTTTAGTTTCCACAGTCTGTGCTGGCTTGAAGCTTAGCAGCTATTCCTTGAATCTACTGTTTAATTTTTTTTTTTTTTTTTGATAAAGAGAGAGAGAGAGAGTGCATGAGTGGGGAAAAGGAGTAGAGGGAGAGAGAGAGAGAGAGAGAGAGAGAGAGAGAGAGAGAGAATCTTAAGCAGGCTTGATGCTCAGTGCAGACTGCATGTGGTTCAATCCCACTACCCTGAGATCATGACCTGAGCCGAAATCAGAGTCGCTTAACGGACTGACTGAGCCACCCAGGCACCTATGGATGTGCTGTTTAGAGTATAAATATTGAGATTTCTAGAAACTGAATGAAGCTCCTTTTTTTTTTTTTTTTTTTTTTTTACAATTAGGCTGTGTATGACTTTTGGTTATTGTTAGAGACATTTTTAAATGAAAATATTAAAACATTCCGGTATCTCTATAGATGTACAGGTTGAAAAATGTTGTGCATATAATTAGGTGTATGCAGATGAAAAGTGAAAGGGTTGTGTTGACAGCCATATTTAATGCTTTAAACCCTTTTGAAGTTGTATGCTAAGAATCACAGTGTAATCTAAGTGTAATCTAATCTATCATTAGAATTCTTTATCAGTTGATGACTCAATACATATCTCTTCTAATTTTGCTATAAGGACATCATGTCTTCTTGGCCAAAGCCCTAAAATGGCTTCCCATGTTCTTACAGTGTTTGAAACAACCGTATAAGATCAGGCTTTTCATGGTCTCCTTGACTTTACCTCCTACAAATACCCCTCACCCACTAAGCTTTAGTCATAGTAAATTCCATGAGGTTGGTTCCTTAGATATACTAGGCACTACTGCCACTTTAATTGCTTTTATATTGCCTGTTTCTTCTCTCCGAAGTGCCAATGTACAAATGTCACCTTTTCAATAAGCACCCTTTAAAAAAAAATGTTTATTTTTGAGAGAGAGAGAGAGGAGAGAAAGAGTGTGAGCAGGGTAGGAGCAGAGAGAGAGAGAGGGAGAGAAAGAATCCCAAGCAGGCTGGATGCCATAAGTGCAGAGCCCTGCTCAGGGCTTGAACTCATGAACTGCAAGATTGTGACCTGAGCCAGAACCAAGAGTCAGCTGCTTAACTGATTGAGCCACCCAGGCACCCCTCAATAAGTGCCCTTTCAGTGACTAATGATTGTCCTCTTTATTGTTGCAACCCAGTCTGCCAACTACATGATCCACCTTCTTATTCTGCTCTTTGTTTAAAAATCTTAATTATTCTTGGGGTGCCTGGGTGGCTCAGTCATTTAAGTGTCCAACTCTTGATTTCGGCTCAGGTAGTGATCTTGCAGTTTGGGGATCTAGCCCCACATTGATCCCCAGCTTGGGGTTTTCTCTCTCCCTCACTCTCTGCTTCTCTCCCCCCTCCCCTGCATCAAAATAAGTAAATAAACAGTTTAAAAAATCTCTATTATTCTACTGAGTACTTACCAAACCCTATGTTTATTGCAGCATTATTGACAATAGCCAAATTATAGAAGCAGTCCAAGTGTTCTTTGATAGACGGATGGGTAAAAACATTGTGGCGTATATACAAACGAATATTACTCAGCCATAAAAAAGAATGGAATCTTGCCATTTGCAATGACAATGAATGGAACTGGAAAGTATAATGTTAAGAAATAAGCCAGAGAAAGACAGATAGCATATGATTTCATTCATATGTGGAATTTAAGAAGCAAAAGAAATGAATAATTGAAAAAGAAACAAACCAAAAAATAGACTATGAACTATGGAGAACAAAATGATGGCTACCAGAGAAGGGGTTGGGAGATGAGTGAAATAGGTGAAGGGGATTAAGAGTACACTTATGATGAGCACAGAGTGATATATGGGATTGTTGAATCACTATATTGTACGCCTGAAACTACTATAGCACTGTATGTTAATTATATTGCAATTAAAATATTAAAATATTTATTATTTACTTACTATTTTATTATTTGTTTGTGTTTATTTCCATACTAGAATATAAGCTCCATGAAAGCAGGTAACTTACTGAAGTTTAGGCAGATGGCAGGAGAGACCAGGATTGCAAATTAGGCAGCCCAGTTCTGGGATTGGTACTGTTAACACTGTGTCCCAAGCCACATGCGACCCTGTCACCTTCCCACATGCCTATTCCCTTCTGAATACAACCACTTATTTTTGTCGTACCTCTTCCGACTGCTTGACTACCAATTATCGTTGATTTCTTTCTGTCTCTTCCTCTACTAAAGGTAAGAGGTCCTTGGGTGCCTCTTAGCTCCTAATACCGTGTCTGTCAGTGGACATTGGAATGCAGTGTAACTCTTAAAGTTTTTATTATTTTTTTTAATGATCTAACTCACCAATACTGAAAATGTTATCATCCATAGAAGTAGACCATCTGTATTGGTCAGAACATGGGAGTAGGTATTACAAAGTGATACTTTTCATTTCTTTTAAAAAGAGCTGTGGATTTTGCAACACTTTGCATGACTTTCGGGAGTCACCTTTCTTTCCTGCCAATCCAGTCCATTTAGGAAAACAAATTAATCTAGCACAGCCGATGGGAATTTGTGTGTTAAGAAGATTGAACTTTTATCACAAGAAATAAAAAATAAGGTTCGTATTATTTATTTTTCTCTCCCTCTGCTTAGCTAAGATTGGAGACAAGAAAGGACTGAGTAAGCGGCCACAGAACTTTATCTATCTGGGGGAAATTCATCTAACAAGGTACGGTAACAATTCTGGTTGTGTATTGGAGTTCAAACTTTGATTGACTTCTTGGAAATGTTCTAGCTTCATTTCTGGGAAGAGTATATTTTATAAATGCTACTTCCTGGGGCTAAATTGTACTGGGGGGATTAAAGTAACTCGAGTTTTGATCACTTTCCAATGACGTATGTGTGCGTGCGCGCGCGCGCACACACACACACACACACACACACACACACACTTTTCTCAAAATATAAAGACTGAGCTGAAAACTACAAGGAAGACTTTATTCCAATTGCTGCTCTGCAGGGAACTCCCGTCTGATATACACTTGCCTGGCAAATTGTGTTCAGGTTTTTTAAAGATACAGGAACAAAGGTGGCAATTTGCCAAGCACTTCCTAGTCGTAGAGGAAACAGAAACTTGACAGAAACTTGTGAATAATACATCTGTAGGGTTCGTCAATTTGTTTGTGTTCCGACATGAAGCTGGTGTGGTTTAGAGAAAGTGAATTTGTCTTTTACTAGTATGCTCACAGAGTGGCATTTTTGATTTGTTGATCTGTGAGATTGTTTTGTTCTAAAGAAGAACACTATAGTCTAGCTTGAGTGCCAGCTCAGCTTCAATAGAAAGCAGTCAGAGGAGGCCTTCTTTCTTGCTTTCTTGCTTTCTTGCGTTCTTCCTTTCTCAGCCTCACAATCCAGATGTGGTTTCAGCAGTTATGTACTCACAATATATAGGTATGGGTGTAGGCATAGCTCATCTGTTTTTAATAATGTAAGAAAATCAGCTTGTCTTATCTTTTGTCTCTGTTTATTTAAAAATACCCTTAATCATTTATTTATAACATTGGCAGTTATAGAATACTTTATTTAGCCAAATGATTTCAAATAAAACATTAACATATCTTAATTATATTAGATCAAAACTTCTTGCTGAAAACTGACCAGGAGCAAGGGTTATTTGCTAATACTTTATTAGAGAGTGTAACTTCAAGAATACAGAAATGAGGGGAAAGGAAATTGAGGCAGGAAATGAAGGAGACAAAATTTGAGGAACCCTGGCTATCACTTGGATCAAACATTAATGATGGCTCAATCTCATGAGAGCGTCTTCAGATAAATCAAACTGCACACTTATCAGTAACGCAATGACTGTTCAGTAAATGTTCAGTTACTGTTCCCCATAATGGTTCTTGAAGAGTTTACTACTATTTGGATGATTTTTACTTTTCCAATTTAACCAAATTTAACAACTCCTTCACACACAACCTAGTAAACACATATTGTAAGAATTAAGATTTTGACGTTATGGTTTCAGTCTATAAAACACACTCACAAATGTACTAGATATGGCAGTTTCTAGTCTGTGAATATCAATAGGAAATAAATTTGAATTGCTTACCACATTTGAATAAGATTAAAATATTTTATTTCACATGCATATGCTGATTGAGCAAGATGAAGAGGTTGGCTCTTCTAGATCTGTGCATTCTTTTATGCGTGTGCACTGTTTCCACACATTTTGAAATATCCTGCATTTAGTCTTTTGTTTGCTCTGTTCCTTTATAGCTTTAATTCTTAAGTGCACTTTGAGTGCAGACCGAGAGCTCCAATAAGGGTGAAATTTGGTGACGTTAACAATGCAGAGCAAAAAATGTGTTATCCGAAGAATGACTTCCTCATACCCATGTTCCACTAACAGTCACCCACTATCAAATCTTATTTTCCTCCTTGGCAAATAAAACTAACTTGCACTGTATGTAAATTCTATTCATTTCCCATGTGTTGCTAGTAGTAATATCAACTTTGTTACTTATTTTTCAGTTGCTATATTTTTATCTTAAGAAATATGATACGGGTGCCTGGGAGGCTCAGTCGATTAAGCATCTGACTTCAGTTTAGGTCATGATTTCATGGTGAGTTCGAGCCCCGAGTTGGGCTCTGTGCTGACAGCTTGGAGCCTGGAGCCTCCTTCGGATTCTATGTCTCCTCTCTCTCTGCCCCTTCTCTGCTTGTTCTCTCTCTCTCTCTCTCTAAACTAAATAAACATTTAAAATAATAATAATAATAATAAAAGAAATATGGTAGTTACTTAGATTGAACTGGAATGCATCATAATTTCATCAAATACAATTAATGGAAAAATTTGTGCTTAAAATATATTTTACTTATTGCTGTTATTTTCAGGATCTAATTATGATTTTAAACAAAGGATATGCGGGGCGCCTGGGTGGCGCAGTCGGTTAAGCGTCCGACTTCAGCCAGGTCACGATCTCGCGGTCCGTGAGTTCGAGCCCCGCATCAGGCTCTGGACTGATGGCTCGGAGCCTGGAGCCTGTTTCCGATTCTGTGTCTCCCTTTCTCTCTGCCCCTCCCCCGTTCATGCTCTGTCTCTCTCTGTCCCAAAAATAAAAAATAAAAAAAAATAAAAAAAAAAATAAACAAAGGATATGCATATTGCATTTCAGGACAGTCTATTCAAGTGAATAAAAGAATGCATCTACTGGATTTTGTTTTCCATCAGTAAATGTTCACTCTCATGGGCATTGGCTGCCCTGCTTTTCCAGGTTGTTGATCCACAGACCTGGATCCACAGATTCTCATTTGTCAGCAGCTGGGAGGAAATGAGCAAAATCTAAGGTGAGAGGTGTGAGCTGTGGTCAGCTGGCAAACTGGCTTTCCAAATAAAAGAACAAAAGAAGGAAGGAAACAGAGAGAAAGAGAGAGAGGCTGCAGTGACAGCAGGGGTGGTGAAGACCAAGGAGGGCCATTCAGATTTCTCCCTGAGGGATTTCTGAAGGCATAGAAACAGGATCAGTGACTTGTAGTTGGATTATTTGGGTTAGTTGGATCATTTGGATAAAATGATGCACTAAGACAAACAGTTGTGTCGTGTTAATATGGAGACCTGTAGGAATGTTATGAACCTTCTGCTTGCAGATACCATAAGACAACCAAGCCTCTAGCACAGCCTTGGGTCATGAATGGTCCTTGACTTCTGTCAAATATTCATCTTTCTTACTTCTTTTAGTTTCATTATTTTCTATTGTTTTTTCTGTTTTCTATTTCATTGGTTCCCAATCTAGTCTTTATTACCTCCTTCCTTCTGCTATAGGCTTAATTTACTCTTCTTTTTCTAGATGCTTAAGGTGGAAACTTAAATTATTGATTTTCTACCCTTAGAATTTCTTTTCTACTCTTAGAACTTAAAGCTATACATTTTTCACTAAGTATTATCTTAACTGAATTCCATAAATGTTGATATGTGGTCCTTTAATTTTCATTCAATTCAGAATATTTTCTAATTTCCTTTTTATTTTTTCTTTAACGAATGTGTTATTTATTTGTTTATTTTATTATTATTTTTTTAATGTTTATTTTTGAAAGAGAGAGAGAGAGAGCACACGAGCAGGGGAAGGGCAGAGAGAGGAAGACACAGAATCTGAAACAGGCTCCAGGCTCCGAGCTGTCAGCACAGAGACCAACACAGGACTTGAGCTCATGAACCCATGAGATCATGACCTGAGCTAAAGTCAAACATTCAGCTGAGTGAGCCACCCAGGTGCCCCAACAAATGTGTTATTTAGATGTGTGTTCTTTAATTTCCACTTACTTGAATATTGCTCAAAATTCTATTTATAATTTCAAATTTGTTTCCATTGTGGTTGGAGAACATGTGTTGAATGATTTCAATACTTTTAAATTTATGGAAATGTATTTTACTGCCTGGCATATGGTATCTCCTGGAGAATGTTCCGTGTGGGCTTGAAAAGAATATGTATTCTGCTCTCATTGGCTGGAGTGCTTTGTAGATACCAGTTAGCTCAAGTGAGTTGGGAGTTCATTCAAGTGTTCTATATCCTAGCTGAATTTCTCCCTAGTTTTCCCATCAATTATTGATGGTGGGAATTTGAAGTCCTCAACAATCAATGTTACTGTTTCTTATTAATAGTCCGTCCTTCCTTCCTTCCTTCCTTCCTTCCTTCCTTCCTTCCATTTATTTATGTATTTTGAGACAGAGTGTGTGAGCCAGGGAGGGGCAGGGACAGAGGGAGAAAAAGAATCCTAGGCACGCTCCACACTGTCAATGCAGAGCCTGATGCAGGGCTCAGTCTCAAACTGTGAGATCATGACCTGAGCTGAAATCTAGAGTCGATGCTTAACCAACTGAGCTACCCATTCGCCCCAATAGTTCTTTTTCATTTGGCTCAGTTTCTGTCTCATTTTGGAGGACAGCAGTATTGGTAGCACATATACATTTACCACTGTTATATTTTTTCCTCCTGAGTTGACACTTTTATCATTACGAAAATTTCCTCTTTGTTTCTTTTGCTATTTCTTGTTGTAGAATCTTTTTTTTTTCCTGATATTAGTGCAGTTTCTGAGTTTGTTTTTATTTTTGTTTTAGCAATTACCCCAGTGTTGGAATAACTTGGTGTAAACCAATGACTGGTCAGAGGTTGAGCTCAAAAACCCCTTGACCCAGTAAAGATTCTACTGTAACAATGCAGCCATATGTGGGTTGGGTGTAGTTAAGTTAAGTGGGTTGGGTGTAGTCAAAGTTCAAGTAGGTTCTGAGTCTGCCATAGTTTTTGCTTTCTCTCAGGCCCCCTCGAGTCTCTCTTATGTGTGTCTCCAACCATGCAACAGCAGGGGTTTGGTACAGAGTGTGGACTCTCTCAGGACTCCCATACATGAATCTGTAGTCTCCCAGTTAGTCAGGATATAAACATACTAAACATGCCCCCTTTCCCACCTGATTGTCACTCGTATCCAATATCCCCCCTTTTTAAATTTCGAAGTATAGGTAAAATTCAGAAAAGCTGAAGGGAAATATGTTTTATATAGTTGAAGTAACCAAATTAGCGAATGCATAAAAGAAGTATAGCCTGTGACATGTGAGGCCTAGATAGTGAATTCATGGCAAGAACACTTATCTGAAGAATCTTTTATAAAATTAAATAATTCCAAAAAAAGAGAGGACAACTTTCTTTTTTTTTTAACTACTTTTCAATGTTTTTTTGTTTTTTTGTTTTGTTTTTTTTTTGAAAGAGAGAGAGAAAGAGAGAGCACGAGCAAGGGAGGGGCAGAGAGAGAAGGAGACACAGAATCTGAAGCAGGCTCCAGGCTCTGAGCTGTCGGCACAGAGACCCATGTGGGGCTTGAACTCACAAACCATGAGATCATGACCTGAGCCGAAGTCAGATGCTTAACTTACTGAGCCACCCAGGCGCCCCAGGACAAATTTCTTTCCTGCCGTGATTCACCACGTCTGGACCAAAAATTGCAGTGCTAACTATCACGTTTCTTCTAGAATCTCTTCTCTTGTGTAATAAATCATTTATTGTTTTCAACCAATGTTCTTTTTTATTCTCCCTGCAGAGAATTCTTCAGATGAGACAGAGATTTACTCAGTAGCAGTTTGTCATGACATGTGGCCTTGAACATTTTACCTTAAATACGTTCCTATTTCTTCCTTATAGGCCTTAAAAATATAAGTGATCATAATGAAATCCTGCTGCTGCTAAAAGTCTTATGTGTCTCCATGGTCCTATTGAAATAACGTATTTCTAGAATCTTCTCTTTCGTAGTAGGTAGGCTTTTTTTTTTAAGAGTTTTTAGTTTTTGTACTTTTTCTTTTTAGTATTGTTTGTGAAGAATAGGTTTTCCTAGTTTTACATATATATGATGAAAAGAAAGGTATTAATAATATATCATGTGAATAGCACTGTGAATGCTATTCATTCACTAATGAATGAAGAGCTCAGCTACACTCGAAAGTCCTCCAGCATCCTTCATTTTAGGAGAAAGCTTTCTCAGAACCTGGCAGAAGTAGCATCTGCAGGCTTTAGCTATGATCGTACTTATTTCTAGACATTTTTATTCCTTACCAAATAGGTTCAATCACATTAACCATCTACTTCTATAGCATTAATAATTTACATAATGACTTAGAATCTATTATTAATCGTAGGTAGCACCAGCATAATAGTATCAAGTTATAGGAACCTTGAATGCATTTTTTTAGTTTACGGTTTCCCATTGCTGACTGAGTTATTGTTAGCTCTTTAAAAGGTCCCTCGTGACAAAATGAGACGGGAACAATTTCCATCTACTATAATAAGCCCTCGCATCTAGAAAGGGCTTTTAACTTCACGAAATATTATTACTTGCACTGCTTCATTTCATCTAAAAAGCAGTCTTGTCAGGAAGAGAGAGCAATTGCCTGATTGCTATCTGAGATAGATCTCAGAAATCGAGGCAGAGGCTTTTCGTGACTTCCCAAGGTCACACTGCTTGCATCAGAACTGGGTTGATACCCCAAAACGCATAAGGGAAAAGGGGGACTAAACTGCTGTTTGTTGATTAGAATGACTCAGGCACTACACTACACACTAGAGGCAACGTTTATCTCACTCCAGAGAAAACTCCAGTGAGTAGGATGTCTTTCAAAGCAATTTCACAAACGAAAATTTGAAGCTCTGAGGGACAAAGCAGTTTACCCAAATTATATTCCTAAAATCAGAGCTAGACCTAAAACCTAAAATTTCTGGACACCTGGGCTAAGTCAGTTGAGCCTCTGACTTCGCCTCAGGTCATGATCTCCCAGTTCGGTTCATGAGTTCAAGCCCCACATTGGTGCGGCTGTCAGCCTGTCAGTGGAAAGCAGGCTTCAGATCCTCTGTCCTCCTCTCTCTGCCCCTCTCCCGCTTGTGTTTTCCTCCACATAAATAAATATTTAAAAAACCCTAAAATTTCTGACTGGCAGTTCAACACATGGTTATACCCACCCTATGCCTAAGTGAGAGCCAATATTAACATTTCTTAATGTGTGCTAAGTACTTACTATACAGCAGGCATTGTATGACGAACTTTTAGGTTGGCTATATTTCTAATTAGAGATGCTATAGGAAAATAGAGGATGCCACATTTGCGTTAAGACTTCCCTGCTATATGTGCCCAATCCATTTACTTGCGATGTGCTAAAGATGGGGCGAATTAATCAATTTGTGTGCTAAGTCCCTTGGGTCCTTCCCTTAAATCAGAGCTACAAGCAGCACTTGTAATTGGTCATGGCAAACAATTTCAGGCAGGTAAATATCCCTATCAAGGCTCAGTTTAGCTACTCAGTATTTCGATACCTACCTCTTAAAATCAAGCCAGCTATGGGAATTTTCCTGGCATTAATGTCACTTTTGTATACCCTTTAACTGGAAAGGCATTTGTTAATGTTCTCTGGCATCACTGCATGAATTCACTAACTACAGATTAAGTCTGTCCAAATCCCAAAGGAATGGCATTGTTTACTTTTTATATCTTACTGGATTCACACACTACTGGACAAATGATTTTGGCATCAAAATAAAATAAAAGCCATGTTACATTAAATGTTAATCAACTTATTAAATTTCTGCAAACATAATATCATGCCCTAGAATTAGTGTTATGAAGGGTAAGTATTCATACGTCAAGTTAAATCACATTTGATGCAACTCTCATTTTTTATTGGCTGGTCTTTCCATAGAGGATAATCTTCCTGATGGAGGTGACAGGAAGAGGAAGATTTGTGTGTGTGTGTTTGATGTTGGCTTATGTATGCCAGTTAGCATTTTGACTTATTAAACTTGAGAAAGCCTCAAAATGGACCTTTTAGAACTGCTTCCTGGGGGGGGGCACAAAATAGGGCACATTCTAATTCAAAATGGTGTCTCCGTGGATGGCATTTTGAAGAAAACTCATATACATAAATGTAAAATCGTAAGTCTTGCTTCTGTAAAGCAGCTTGTTTAGACATTTGGGGGGAAGAACATTAGATTTTCATTCCCTTGGGCTGAGTGCTTCAACTTCAACATGGAATATTTTCAAAACACAATCTAGTTTTAATAATTTGTTATAATATTAACGAGGCAGAGGTTGATCCATCAAAGACGGATCTGCTATAGCACAAGTCTATCATCTGTGCTGAAAAAAAGGGTCTTAAATCAGTTGCTTAGATGGGTTCTTAAAACAGCATTTCAAAATTTATATTCCTATTGGCCATTTTTAAAGGGGACTGAATTTTTTTTTAATTTGAAGTTAATTTTGTATTAAAAAGTGCAAAAATAAAAATTGTTAAAATTGAATAAAAATTCAAATAAAAATGTTTAACACGTTTTCTTCTTTTCTCTTTTAAATAGCAAATGCAATCAAACGTACCAGAGATAAGCTTCCTCAAAGAATAAGAAGCACTGAAGTTTTTATAACTGTCAAAAAGTGCTTACTGGCTTTCCCATACTGATTCCTTTAAAAATTAAAAAAAAACCACATAGTATTTATTGGAGGAGTGGTTTAATGACTGGAATTTATCAATTGATGGCTTTGTGTTG
This sequence comes from Panthera uncia, assembly GCF_023721935.1. Classification (NCBI taxonomy): domain Eukaryota; kingdom Metazoa; phylum Chordata; class Mammalia; order Carnivora; family Felidae; genus Panthera; species Panthera uncia. The sequence goes on along the minus strand of NC_064808.1, from coordinate 34,870,231 downwards.
TTAAAATTATTATCACAAATCGTCATCATCATAACTGATCTCTCTCATCACCTTCCTCGCCTCTATTACAATACGGTATTTGGGTATCTACATGAAAATGTACCTTCCAGATCAGAGTCTGAGCTTCTTGAGACAACGGGGATTTTCTTAGTACTTTTGAATCTCTATAGTTTCACCTGTGCCCAATTAGAATTCAATAACATAAAAGTGAATTGATTTTTTTTCATGTGCCAAAGAAATTAATTTGTGGTTAGATTATCTTGAAAGCCATTTGCCTTATTTTCTACATATTAGAGAAAGTTTTTTTCTATTAGTTATATTTGTTTATCAGATAAAATAAATCTACAAAGACTATTTGATTTGATGCCTCTACTGTATACCGGGACACATATCTATATCTGTATCTATCTATATTTCTATCTATATCTGTCTAGATATAATCAAGCCTGATAACAACCTTATGAGATCCATCCTACTATCTTCCTTTGGTATGCTGAGTAAATTTTCCAGTTTCTCATAGCTAGAAGGGGAGAGTGTGCTAGGCTTCAAGTCTTTTATTTGTGATTCAAAGATGGCACACTTGAGCAGCATGCCTAAGAGAAGAAATCTAAGAAATGTAGTTATGCTAACTTCATCTTAGCTTGCTGTTTTACAGATTGGCAAATTTGTAGATTAAAATTTTACATTTGTAACTTAAGAATTTTGCATTTATAAGTCAAAATGTACGGCACTTTTAATTCTGATGAGGCACGTATTCGCATCCCAGATTGTGAGTCACAGAGCACTGACCAGGTTAGTGCAAATGTTTGTGCACGTACCATTTAGGCAATAGGTAAAAAATCCTTCCACACTCTACGCAATGTCTGAAAGCTCGTTTCTTTCTAGAACTTCCTGCTTTCACTAAGTTTATTCCAAAGACATATAATGAAAGCTGCTGTAATACCGAAGTTGGTAGTCTAATTGTGAACAATGAAAGTGAGCATGCTTTTAATCATGTTTTGCTCAGTGGAAAATATAACTTACTGATCCAGGAAAGTTGCTCTTTGTTATGAGATAACATGATGCATATGCCATAAAATTTTCTCTTAAACAGATCGTGAGAGCACATCATTCGTAAAAGCAGTTGCCAAAAACTAGTTATTGGCTAAAGTTAAGTTATATATTTACTCGAAAGTAATGTGCACTTAAAATTGTTTAAGACTGAGATTGTAGAAGTCAGTCTCTTCCCTGATCCTTCATTTGGTATAAACTATGAGCTAAATTTTTTTTTACTTTTTTTTTTAACGTTTATTTATTTTTGAGACAGAGAGAGACAGAGTATGAACGGGGGAGGGTCAGAGAGAGGGAGACACAGAATCTGAAACAGGCTCCAGGCTCTGAGAGGTCAGCACAGAGCCCCACGCGGGGCTCAAACTCACGGACCGCGAGATCATGACCTGAGCCGAAGTCGGACACTTAACTGACTGAGCCACCCAGGCGCCCCTAAAAATTTATTTACATAGTAAAAATTGCCCAAATTGCTAATTACAATAGTGATTGGTTTATTTTTCTATCCTCTCAGACTTTTTTTTTTTTTTTTTTACTCTGGGATCTTTTTTCTCTTCTCATTCTTCTTTTCCTTCTCTTCCTCCTCCTCTTCCTCCTCCTCCTCCTCCTCCTTCTTCTTCTCCTTCTTCTTCTTCTCTTTTTTTCTTCTTTTTAAAGTTTCACTCCCAGCTTGGAGTCAAATGTGGGGCCTTAACTCACGACCCTAAGATCAAAGCCTGAGCTGAGATCAAGAGTCGGACACTTAACCTACCGCACCACCCAGAAGCCCCTCTTCTTCTCTTCTTTTTAGGTTTGTTTTTGTTTTGTTTTATTTAGAATCTAGAAATGAAAAATGGATAAATTTTTAGAAGTCAGCTAACAGAGCTAAGACAGGTAATAAGACACTTGAAGAAGCATAGGATCCAAAACAAATGAACCAATATAGAAGAATATTCTACATTTTTTTCTAAAGCAACTGTCCATATAATCTTATACCTCTTTGTCTAGAATTATCTGTTTGATCAAATAAAAAAGTGCAATTCTTACCAGCAATATATATTTTCTTGAAATTAAAATGCAAGTGGCACCAAGGAAGAATTTTTTCCTTTTAAAACATATTGTAGACATAATGGTCTATGTTATTGTTATTGTGTTCTATTTTATAGCTTTAGCTTCCAAGTGTTCAGATTTTAAAATTTGCCATTAAAAATGAGATTGTTTTGTACAGGAGTGCTTTGTACCAAATCGGAAGGTGCACCATTTTTCATATGATTTTACAACATTGTGTGTGTCTGGATACTTTTTAAAAAGTGCTTTTTAAAAAGCAGTTCTTTGCAGTTGCTGAAGCACATTGGATTTGTTGTCTCCTTTAAAGATCACAACGACTTTGAAAGGAAGGTGATATTCCCATTTTAAAGAGGATGAAACAGAAGTTGAAGAATGAGTTACTATGCCCTGAAGAAGAAGTTGAGGATGTTGTTACTAAGAACCTACCCTGAAACCGAACCTTGGGTTTTCTGGTTCTAAATCTGGTACCTGCATACATTTTTCATTTGCAATAGAAATACGGAGGAGTATCAAAATTGTCTACCCATCTCCCACTAAGCAGAGAAAGTTGTGTTCATAGCCTTCACTTTCATTAATTCCTTTATTTCTTCCAACAAACGTTTTTAGTAGCATGAACTCATGATGGTGAAGAGTTGGTGGCCTCTCCATCCTCTTCTATTGCATAGGGAATGGAAGAGAGGGTGGGGCTGGCCCCAGGGCCTCCTACCAGCACTGGAGCCTGGTGGGCCTAAACAACCAGCAAATATTGCCTAGATCTCTATCAATCACTACATAGTATCCCATGACCATAAAGGACAGGTCCATCTGCCGGCACCTGAATGGATGGAAACTGGAATTTCTGTTCCAAAGTTGGAGAAGAGAAGCTTGCTCTCTGCACATTTGGCAGCAAATGGGTATAGTGTTAAAGAGAAATCAATAACAAGGTACACGTTATTGAAGTGAAGGCAGTCACCGTGGAACTAAAGGAAGAGCGAGCCCTAGAATCAGAAGACACTAATAAGGTAGAACAGTGAGAAAGAAAGAAACTGGGCCTTTAATGACATAATTGGATCAAAATGACAATGAAGCTCACCCTACCTCTGTAATTGCAGTTACATGAGCCAGCAAATCCCTGTTATTGTTTCAGACAATTTGCATTTGGTTTTCAGGTTACTTATAACTGAAAACATTCTAACTGATATGCTGTACATATTATATAATTATATCATCAGTTTGAAAGAATGTAATACTTGTTTATCAAGGCAAGTTAAAGCACTTTTCATTTATAATCACAGAGGTTTCACGGAATAATGATGGGATGTTGTGTAATTAACTTTAACTGTGTACCTTTTTATTGACTTTTCTTTAACACTGTGCACTTCAAGCCTAGGTAACTAGCCCCTTTTCTTAAATTATTTTGTGACAGTCTCAAATGGCCCCTCTGCTGTGATTAAAGAATAGATATATGCAAGAACTCACCTTCTTGCTAATCACTCTCGCTGACCTCACTGACAACACTCTTGTCTCAGGATAGTTGCCAGTCTGCAAACTACTGGTCAAAGCTCAAGTTGGTTGTTTGGAATTACAACAAAAAGTTTGATGGAGGCTGGTCAAATGCAGCCTTGCTCCCATTTGGGAGAAAACCCATGAATGGGCTTTGTCGCGCTGGACAACATGATCAAGTAAAGGAGAGAGTTGAAGCCATAACCTACCTTACAAGCAGGTTAAAGAGAGCTCAGGTAGGCAAAGAAGGACTAATGTGCTGCCAGCCAGATGGAGCTGAAACTCCGCATAGGTCCTCCATATCTCTGGATATCAGATTCCACGGGAGGAATTGGATTGTGAAAAGTGTAGTGCAAACAGACTTCCAAGAACCATGTCCATAGGGAAGATGCCAAATTTAAACCATGATGCACATGCAAATTGAGTTAAAGAACTGGAAACCAAATTTAGGTCAGGAAGATAAACTGAATAAGTAAGGTAAAGAAAGTGGTATGGAAAGACCCCTGGGTGGCACAGTCAATTAAGCCTCCGACTCCGGCTCAGGTCATGATCTACCTGTTTGTGAGTTCGAACCCCACATCCATCTCCGTGCTGACAGCTCAGAGCCTGGAGCCTGCTTTGGATTCTCTATCTCCCTCTCTCTCTGCTGCTCCCTCACTCATGCTGTCTCTCTCTCTCTCTCTCTCTCTCTCTCTCTCTTTCTCAAAAATAAATAGCATTAAAAATATGTTTTAGAAGCCCATGGGTGGCCCAGTCGGTTAAGTGTCTGATTTCACCTCAGGTCATGATCTCACAGCTCCTGAGTTCAAGCCTTGCATTGGGTTCTGTGCTGACAACTCAGAGCCTGGAACCTGCTTCAGAATCTGTGTCTCATTCTCTCCCTGCTCCTCCCCCATTCATGCTGTGTCTCTCTGTCCTTCAAAAATAAACATTGAAAATTTTAAAAATATATGTTTTTTAAAAAAGAAAGTGGTATGGAAAACATGTACATAGATCAGATGATTTTACTAGCCAAACTCTGTGGAATGGAATCATTTTACAAGATCTCCACTCTAACCCCTGTCATCATGTTTCTGCTGGCTTGCCTCATTACATAGGCATTCTGTACCCAAGCCATGCATCCAGCCCCTCCACCTCCTCTGCCTAAAGGCTGCAGTCTGAAGCAGCCAATCCACATCACATGTTTTGCTTAAGGCAGTGGATGAGTTTGGATCTTGTTGCAATGGTAGATTACTGCATAAGAGAGAAAGGCTTCTTGCCTCCTACTGCAGATATTCTGAGACATCCTTAGAGAGTTGTATGTTTGCCTTCCTAAGAATCAGTGACTAAAGCTTTTGCTTCATTTTGAAAAGCAAATGTCCTTGGGAAATGTAAATTTCAAACAGTTACACTCATTCACACTGAGCAGAGTGCCCAGAGAGAAATTTCCCATGGAGGGCGGAAAAGGAACATATGGGACACACTGCTTATACCTTAGTGATACCACAAGAGAAACACATATTCTATTTTTATGGACATAGGAAGTTCAAGAAGAGTACCGGTCATATCACGAACAATGATTTATAATGAATTGGATGAATAATTACATCCATAACTTTTCTAGTGACAGATAATATCACACTTACCTAAAGAATGTGTATTTGAAACATGTTTGAAAGTAACTAACTGAAAATCAAATGAAACCCATATATGATTTCAGTTAATAATAATCTGTTTCTAGAGAGTTAACATATTATCAGATACCACAGGAATTTGTATAAGACTTCTCTTTTATGCAGAAGCAGCCTAACAGTCATATATAACATGTAAAATTTGGACACTACCTAGAAATGTTTGCATATTTGTTGACATAGAAAAGTAATTTAATTAAAAATATATTGTTAAGAAGATTTTGTAATCAGTCTAAGCTAACGAAATTCAAATGTAATGTCTATTCCTGGAGTAAATAAGCCCAAATGTCCTCTATTGCTTGTTCAAATTTTTATCATTTTTAAAGATAATCAACTGGATTTTTCTTTTGTACTCATGTATTTTACTTTTTTATAAGATAATAGAGATGTTTTTAGGTTGTTATCTATAAGTACATCTCTGCATAAATAGATTATACAAAAATACAAGTAAAATGTTAAAGTTACATTAGATATAGCCATGACTGTATTTTAAATTTTGCATTTTTTTTAATCTGTAAAAGGAACTTGATTTGACTACTTTATTTTTTTTATTTTTTATTTGTTTTAACGTTTATTTATTTTTGAGACAGAGAGAGACAGAGCATGAACGGGAGAGGGTCAGAGAGAGAGGGAGACACAGAATCTGAAACAGGCTCCAGGCTCTGAGCGGGTCAGCACAGAGCCTGACGTGGGGCTCGAACTCACGGACTGCGAGATCATGACCCGAGCCAAAATTGGCTGCCCAACCGACTGAGCCACCCAGGCGCCCCTGATTTGACTACTTTAACTTACCAGATGTGGATATATCATCTTGGTATGATTTGAAGAGTTATTATCACACCTAAATTCCTCAATAATTTGTTACTATATTAGTTTTCTCAGACTGCCATAATAAAATACCCTAGACTAGGGAACTGAAATAGCATAAATTAATTTTCTCAATTCTGGATGTTGGAAGGTTCAAGATCAATTTTCTGAAAGATTTCAGTTTCTGGTGAGAGTTCTTTTTGGCCTGCATATAAACTTGCCTCACATGGCAGAAAGAAACTCTGATCTTTTTTCCTCTTATAAAGACACCAATTGTCTCAGATTTGGACCCTATTCTTATGATTTTATTTAACCTTAATTACTCCCTGAAAGGCCCTGTCTCTAAATATACTTGCATTGGGGTTTAGGACTTCAAAACATGAATTTGGGGGGAACATAATTCAGTCCTTAGCGGAGACCTTTCAACATCTGTGTAGCTTATGCTTCTTCCATTTAATATCTGCTTTGATTTGAATATAAATTTTAAAATATTTGAATAAATCACTGTGACATAAGCATGTACATCTATTCTGCATCTGATTTGGGAATTTCAAACCTCTTCTTTTTTTAAAGAAAAAGTACCTAAATATGTAAATTATAAATTTATACATACTTACATGTATATATAGATTTTTATCTATTACAGATGGCATTCCTTTATTAAATAACTTGAACCCCATACTATACTTTGTGATTTTTGGAAGGAGTAACAAAAAGGTAGCAAAATACTTATGTGCAGGTACCGGTTACCTTTTAATATGACTGGGATTTAGGAATATGAGTTCATACCATTCTAAACTTTTTCTCCCTGGTATATAAATAAACATACGTTAAATAACATTTCTTTCCCGGTATCCTTATAAAATACATCCTGTTACTACTTTTGATACTGCACTTGCAAATTCTTAAGTAGACTACTTTGTGTCTTCTCTCTTGGAAGCCACTGCTAGGTCCCTAGAAATAGTTCTTATTTTCTCAGTCACTTTTAATTGTTCTTTTCTCTATTATACTGTGTCTTTCCTTATAAACAGTGACGAACTGACTGCCAAAGTACAGTTGTTGTTTTCTTTTTACTTAGAAGTCCTCTTGTCTAATGTGACAATGATATTTCACATACATAAACTAGAAATCAATATTCGATTTTTCATCAAAATTATTTTTAAGTCATAAGATAGAGTTGTTGTTACCCCACTTGATGGCATTTAATTTTCCCAGACTGGCTCCCCATTACTCCCTATTCACAGACTGTAATATGCAAATTTACTTGTTTCACTAGCTCAATGGGAAGTTTTATGGTTGTTATCAGGACATAAAATATTAGACTTCTAAAACAAATTAAAGAATGTTACTACCATAATTATGTATGATTTTTATTTTATTGCTTAAAATATATCTATAAAAATAACATTTTCCCCATCCTAACCTGTAATTTTTATTCCAATAAAATGTATTAATCCTTCCAGAGGCATTGTAAAAAAGACCAAGATCTCTGGCCGTTGGGTGGCCATATAACTAATTGTGTAAGAGTCCACATCTCTGACGGTTTCAGTCCCAGAATCAGAGTCGATGCTAATCTCTATCTCAAATTCTTTCTAATAATAACCACAATTGTGCAGTACAGAGGTGCTATCACTGAGGTTCCTTTTCTCATCTGAGTTTATGGGCCTCTATTAATGAGAAAATAAGTAAAGGGAAGAGTAATTCTGTGTCAGAAGCGGCAAAGTAATTTAAAAGGCAGTGTGACTTTCAAAGGAATGATGCTGTTTGGCAACTTAATCAACTCTTTGTTTATAGGAGTAATGGGACATACATTTACTCTTTTACAAAATAGGAGCCGGTGAGGTTTGTGGAGAGTCTGATAACTTTTCTGGGCTCTGACCATACAGATAGGCCCAAATTGGTGTTTCTAATTAGATAACAAGTGTTGTTTTTTTTTTTTTTTTAATTTTAATGTTTATTTATTTTTGAGAGAGAGAGAGGCAGAGCACAAGCAGGGGAGGAACAGAGAGAGAGGGAGGCACAGAATCTGAAGCAGCCTCCAGGCTCCAAGATGTCAGCACAGAGCCCGACGCGGGGCTTGAACTCACGAACCATGAGATCATGACCCGAGCTGAAGCTGGACGCTTAACTGACTGAGCCACCCAGGCATCCCTAGATAATAAGTATTAAGAAATACTTCAAACAAATATCTTTTGTTGCCTTGGACATTATAGAATCACATTACCAAAAGGACCATGAAGGTTATTTAATATTTTAAGCTCTCATTTTCAGTAAGTATCCCCAAAATACTAGATAATATTATCTGTGCTAATAGAGTAAATCAGTGCCACAATAAATACCCAGATATATTAATTCCAGAACATATCCAAAGCAATTCTTCAGTGTGTTTTAAAATTTTTCATTGATAAAATAAATTCCTTGTTGTATAACTATTTCCAATAAATTCTTGATGGCTCCTTAGTACATAGTATGACATCTAAACTTAGACTTTGCCCAGTCCATTCCATACAGCCCTCAGCCTCCTCCTATATACAAGTGCATGCCCTGAAATTCAGTTATTACTTATTCAACAAAATAGACCATACATTTTTTTGAGGGTGACTTGGTGTGACCCTTCAAATTCTGATAATTTATCATATGGATTTTTCTTTTCAATCTTTTCTTCTACTCCCACAAGACATGGTGTGAACTTCTAGAATGAGAAACAAAATCCATTCCTATCCTCAATGTTTTGAAACTATCCTCATTGTTTTGAAAAAGAGTTTTGTTTTTTTTTTTTTTTGCTCTCCCTTGTACCCGTTAGATGGGGTTTTCCTTTTTCATTTATGAAATTCAAGCACTAACTTAAATGTCAATTACTTATGGTTTCTTCATTTATCTCAACCATCTGAATCATTATTCCTTCTGTTGGGCTTCTTTAGTAACTTGCTCATTCAATATTATAATACAGAAAAAAAATTGAGATAATAGATGACATTATCAGAGTATTTTCCATCTTCCAGGTACAGTTTTAAGCAACTTTAAACTCTCAGCGGTTTCATGAAGTGGGTGGTAGTCAGACAGCAAGATGGCAGCCAAGTACCAAGTTGTAATCCACCGGAAGGATAGGCCTGTTTGTTGAGGGACAACTATATGCATGAGTCATCTTGCAAGTTGATCTTCTGGGTCCAGATGAGCCTTTTGATGTCACAACCCTGTTCAACCTCTTGACAGCAACTTCATGAGAGACCCTGAACCAGAATCAGCCAGCAAATCTACTTGAGGATTCCTAAAGGATTTTCTTTTTCTTAAACTTTTACAATACTCTTCTAACTCAACTCTTTGCCCTCAGTCTGTCTTCTCTCATTTTCACCTGCAAGTCCTAAGTCCTTTCTAAGAAGAAAGCTTGACTCCATTATACTCTCATTAAAAACTCCTCCATGGTCTCTCATCAATCTTTTATTTAGTCCCTCTGTATGTCTCTCCCATAAGCATCCACTGCAGTTCTTTCCACCACATTCTCCATGCAATAGATAAAATAGGCCTTCAAACTTGTCTGTGCTCTACAGGTCTAAGACCTGTAAATATGTTATGTTACCAGACAAATGAGACTTTAGAGATGTAAGTAAGGACCTTAAAATATGGAGAGCATTGTTGATTATCTAGATAGGTCAAATCTAATCACACGAGCCCTTAAAAACACAGAACTTTCTTCGGCTGGTGGCAGACATACAAAAAAAAAAAAGAAAAATTGAACAGATTCAAAGTGTGGGACAGACTTGATCTATTATTGCTAGGAGGTGAGGTGGGGAGGGAAAAGGAGGGCAAGTGGAAAGCGTGAGAAAGAATGTGAGCATCCTCTGGAAGCAAACACTGGTCTTCTGGCTGACAGTCAACAAGGAAACAGGGATCTTAGTCCTATGATAGGCAGAAATTCAATTTGATCAACAACCTGGCTGAGCTCCATGCAGATTTCTCCCCATAATCTCCATGAAGGAAGGTAGCTGACACCTTGATTTCAGAAGTCTAATCTGTAATTCCAAGCAATGGGCCCTGTTGAACCATGCTACATCCAGACTTTGACCTACAGAACGGTGAGACTATAAATTCGTGTTGTTTTGAGTCACAAATTTGTTACAGCAGCAACAGGAAACTAATACATTGTATGCATCAGAAACCTCATTGAGACTTCTAAACTATATCTTCCTATTTCCAGCTTCCTTGCTTTTCTCAGTTCTCTTTCCTCTTCCTGTAAATTTCCCCTGTCTTTTATTTATATGAGAGATTCCTCTTTTTATTTTTTTCTGGGTAGATAGTCTATAATCTCCCTAATAACAAGATTAGGTGGGTTTTACATTTCCTATTGCCCCAACATGCTTGTGACATCTCTATTACTGTAGAGCAGTGGAGTGGCTAATATTGGAGTGCTAAAGTTAAATGGAATAGAAGATATTCCCCAGGTCTACCACCTACTAGTTGTGTAGCCAAGTGTTAATTATCACAATGGTGCTTCCCCAGTCACACTGAAATTATCTATTACTGAAATCATGTCTAGACTATAAGCTTCTGATGCAGAGACCATGATTTATTCTTATGCATATTTCCAGGTTTAGACATAGTGCCTGGTACACAGTAGCCACTTACTTTCTCTTTACCAGACCAAATTTGTATGTCAACCTGCTGTATCACTCATAAAGATATTTATCAGTGATATCGTAAGGCTCACTATGAACTCATCTAAGTTTATATTAGGTATCTACATGTCTTTACATATAAGGAAGCCAAGGCATAAAGGGGTTTAGTGTCCAAATTAATAGATGAGAGAGCTGTTTTCACACTGAAAGTTCTTACTCCAAAGTCTACTTTATACCCACTCTATCACAGCACATTCTCAGCATGGAAATTCTCCCTTGGCTGACAGATTTCCTCATTATCTATAAACATCAGACCTAGATCTGAGACTTGTCATCATTTACATCATGGGATATAAGTTATGCTCTAAATAGTTCCTTATGCATAATTTGATTGGAGATATAAGAGGCCCAGTGAATGGCCCTTCCTTGATGCTTGAGCAAACCTTACACCCTGAAAACTGTAGTGGACAACTTGAATGGATTAATTACTGTACTGTCTTAAGTCTTCCTTTATAAAATGACTGTCCAGGGAATAAGAAGATTATTCACGAAGAAAAAGAGCTCAGCGAGTTTAAACTGTCCTATCAAGTATCCAGGGAGCTGTTCACAAGTGAACCAGAATGAAGAGATGTAATTAAAGCAGCTACTGATAAGTATCCAGTCATTTTATTTTATGGAATTTGAATATGTTAGATGAGCAGCAAGGATAGAATTTTTGCCTCTGCCTTGAGTAACATCAGGCAAGTTACAACTGGAATATTCAATTCCAAATGTTTTTGTGGTGAACAGTGCATATTTTTTTGCCACCATAAAGACTTCTCCTTCTCGCCCGCTGGGTGTCTGGAGGTTGTCTGTCCTTCAGAAACCAGTACAGGTCTTTTCTCTCGCCTACAACTCTCCCAGACTTTAATGTGATATATTAATTTGAATAAATAAAAGCGCAAAAACATTTTTTTATTTAAAAAATGACAAATTCTGTTTCGACCTAATATACTTGCTCTGATGTCATCATTTATTATCTTTACTGTTTTGCAGTTGAGGTGCTCTGAAAGTGCTCTGGAAAGCTATTTAATAACCATACAAAAGCTCCGAATTATAATACATACAGAAAGTTACCTATACATGTGTATGTTTGTACCTTTGTATACACATGTATCTATATGTACATTCTACACAATCCAGAAAAAACTATATTTAAAAAAAATAAAAAGAATGTTAGCATTCATTGAATACTTATTGAGTGTCCCCTTAAGGAGTTTAAGCACATCCTTTAATTTCAGTTGTAATTAGTGCCCCAATTTTAGAGACAAAATAGATGAAGAAAGTTTAAATCCGCTAAATGAAATCCATACATGTTATGAGGAAATAGAGCTAATTTTCACACCCAATTCATCCGTCTACAAAAGCCTCCCATGGATGATCTTCTAAGCTCTTTTCCATTTTCCCCTTAAAAACTTTTTTTAATGTTTTATTATTTATTTTTGAGAGAGAGAGAGAGACAGAGACAGAGACAGAGAGAGAACAGGTGGGGGAAAGACAGAAAAAGACACAAAATCCGTAGCAAGCTCCAGGCTCTGAGCTGTCAGCACAGAGCCCAACATGGGTCTCAAACTCACGAACCTTGAGATCATGACCCCAGCCAAAGCTGGACGCTTAAACGACTGAGCCACCCAGGCACCCCTTCCCTTTTCCCTTGTTAATGAGCATGGCAACTTGGAAGATGAAAAACCTTCATGAGGAAATAAACCTGGATCTCTAAAATATGCACAATTTCAACTCTGTGCATAAAAAAATAAAATTCTCTTATATTAAGCTATGATGATTCAGAGGTTTATCTGTTCCAGAGCTAGTGTTATCGTAAATAAAACAAGGACTTTGTATTGTGCTCTAATTGCATTAAATTTGTCACCTGATCCAGCATGCAGCATTTTGGAAATGAACCCCTATTTTAACATGCTCTGCTTCTTTAAATTGTCTTCTCTAGAGGTGGAAAACCTGCTCAATCTACCCAAAGCATATTATTTAATAGCAATTCCTCAGAGTACTTACTGGGTTAAGAAAGATTCTGGGGCTGCATCTTTACTACAGACAGACTGTTTCTGGCTTAAGGTACTTACTACCTAAATTGAGTGCATAGGACACACTTACACAGAAATCAATTCCCTTGGCTTCCTGGAGCGACTGACAGGGTAGGGTCTTTGGTATTGGTTCTGTTGGATCCCACAGACTTTTGGTACCACTCATGCTGGTAGCCATCAAGGCTGGCCCCTGACATGAGTCTGGTGGTATAAATGATACCCGGCGCATGGGCTCCAAGGCTATAAATAGTGGCAGAGAAGATGTTAAAACCAAATAGGAAATTTTATTTCCTCTGTGACATGTAAGAAGCTTGGACATCATCGCTCCCATCCTCACAACGAGAAAAAAAGCAGAACTGCAAAACAAGTTTTCTATATCCATCAAAAGAAGTTAAATAACTTTCCAAGCCTTATCTAGTAGTGAATGGAGGACCTGTAATGTATAACCTGTAGTTTCTGATCCAGGGTTTTTCCTTAAAAGGCAATGTTGTGCATACAGGCTAAGACAAAACACAAGGTGCGATGTGATCCCTGTGTTATTGGCATAGATAAGATGTCTGCAAAGGAGAAAAGAAAGCAGTTACTTTTTTTTTTCTAACGTTTATTTATTTTTGAGACAGAGAGAGACAGAGCATGAACAGGGGAGGAGCAGAGAGAGAGGGAGACACAGAATCTGAAACAGGCTCCAGGCTCTGAGCTGTCAGCACAGAGCCCGACGCGGGGCTCGAACTCACGGACCGTGAGATCATGACCTGAACCGAAGTTGGACGCTTAACCGACCAAGCCACCCAGGCACCCCAGGAAAGCAGTTACTTTTAACAGTTAACATTTTTGAGTATGATCCACCATACTAAATGTATGTTAGAGCTTTAGAGACTCATTTTTCATGCTGCACTTCCTTTCTCTTCCAGGGAAATTTTGATTACATCTTAAAAAATATTTTTAATGTTTATTTTTCAGAGAGAGAATGAAAGAGAGAGAGAGAGAGTGAGCATGAGCAGGGAAGGGGCAGAGAGAGAGGGAGACACAGAATCTGAAGCAGGCTCCAGTCTCTGAGCTGTCAGCACAGAGCCCAACGTGGGGCTCTAACTCATGAGCCATGAGATCATGACCTGAACCAAAGTCGGACACTTAAATGACTGATCCACCCAGGCTCCCCAAATCTTGATTACATCTTGCTGCACATGTCACAAAGTTACTGCTATGTGATGTTGTGGAATTTAAAAATGATGCCTTTGTAACTTTTCCTTTAATTCTGAGGAATTAAGAGCAGACAAATGTAATCAGTTATGGAAGATGTTAATCAAATGATTTATTTTGGTATTTATTTTTTTAACTAATTTATGTACATTTACATTAAAACATTTTTTAAATGTTTATTTATTTTTGAAAGTGAAAGAGACAGAGTGCGAGTGGGGGAAGGATGGAGAGAGAGGGAGACACAGAATCTGAAGCAGGCTCCAGGCTCCAAGCCGTCAGCACAGAGCCCGATGTGGGACTTGAACCCATAAACCATGAGATCATGACCTGAGCCAAAGTCGGACACTTATCCGACTGAGCCGACTTTTCAACCCAGTTGAAAAAATGCACTGTTTTCAACTTTTTTAACTTTGCATTTTCCATTTACGAAAATTTCTCAGAACACTGCTATCCATTCTTCAATTTGTATTATTTGAACAATGGCTATCACTCTGTTTCCCAGGTGACCAGTTGTATCATTTTAACGATGGATATCCTACTTGTGTCTCCTAGATATAATGGTAATCTAATATTAAATATCTTCACTCCAAACTAATGCTACCCTACTTTCTCTTACTGTTCCCTTGAGAATCTCTGATGTCACCACCCCATGTTCGTCCTTTCATCAGCCCTGTGCTCCTCTCCTGCCTACTAGCTTCTCAGCCTCCCCTCAGCTCTGCACTTGCTCCTTAGGGGCTGAGTCTTTTTTAGAATCCAGCAATATTTCACTATTTTGCTAATATAAAAAAGAGCCTATGCCACCACAATTTTATTTTGTCTTCTGATAGACTGCATTCAAAACTATTATTTGATTTTTTTTAATATTTATTTTTGAGAGAGAGAGAGAGAGAGACAGCACAAGCAGGGGAGGGCAGAGAGAAAGGGGGACACAGAATCCTAAGCAGGCTCCAGGCTCTGAACTGTCAGTACAGAGCCTGACATGGGGCTCAAACCCAGAACTGAGAGATCATGACCTGAACCAAAGTCGGTGCTTACCCAACTGATCACCCAGGCACCCCAAAGATTTATTTTAAAGTAAACTATTATGATCATCAAAGAAAACAACTTTGTGTATGCAAGTTTATAAATTAGTTAGCCATATATACTCTTAACTAAAGTGCTTTCTTTTATCATTGAAGATAGAAGTATAGAAAATTGAATAATAATAATTAGGAAGTGAAGAGTTTTTAGTAGTACATTTATTACCTTTGATTTAAAAAAAAAATTGAGTGAGAGAGCTGGAACACAAGCAAGGGAGGGGAAAAGAGAGAGGGAAACACAAAATCCAAAGAAGTCTCCAGGCTCTGAGCTGTCAGCACAGAGTCTGATGTGGGGCTTGAACCCACTAACTGTGGGATCATGACCTGAGCTGAAGTGGGATGCTTAACTGACTGAGCCACCCAGGCGCCACCAAAACTTATTTGATTTAGAGGGTAGAGAAAAAAAAATACAAGCAGAACAAGAGAGCACAGGAATTCAAACACCATTCCCTCTATTATTCTTTCTCTAAACCAAATAGCAATAGTCTTGTTTAAATCTGGTCATCCTAAAGAGACACAAATGGGGCCGCCTAGGTGGCTCAGTCAGTTGAGTACTACGACACTAGATTTCAGCTCAAGTCATGATCTCACAGTTTGTGAGTTCAAGCCCCTCGTTGGGCTCCACACTGACAGTGGAGAGCCTGTTTAGGATTCTCTTTCCCTCTTTCTCTGCCCCTCCCCCACTCACATTCTTTCTTTTTTGCGTCACTCAAAACAAATAACTAACTTTAAGAAAAGATAAATAGACACAAATGAACCTCAATATCCACTTGTTTTCAAGAGGCAGCACAGAAGAAAAAAAATAGCAAAGGAAACTCAACCTCCTCATTTCCCTTGCTGGACAAACCTCAGGTTTGCATTCACCATCTTATGCAAATAAGCCCAGGAAATGCTGGTTCATGGGAGTCAAGGAGAATAACCTTTGTAAAACATGCCACGAGTGTCCTCTTAACCAGTTTCATGGCTACATAGTGAGAGATTAAGAACAGAGAAGAAACTATATGCTCGTGCTAGAAGAAACCAAATAGTATATATACTATATAGGGTGACAAAGGATAACTTGTGAAAGGCTGGTGGCATGGTGGGAACTTCTGCCATGGGTGAAAGAAGTGAGTGAGTCGGTTGGAGGAAAGGCTTCAGCAGAGGTCAGGGCAGAGTGAGAACCCATCTATGGGGGAAATGTCTCTTGAGGAAGGGGTGGAGCAAATGCTGTCAGAGGAAAAAACAAAAACAAAACACAAAGCACAAACAACCTTGCCAGGAAAATGCAGCTACAAGAATTATCGTGGCCATGGCTGATAGAACAGTAATCATAGAACTTGGGTGTCAGAACCTGAGAAAACAGAGAATAAACACACAAATTCCTAGCTATTCATCACACGGCACCTTATAGATTTGTACCTGGTCAGACATTTACTACATGTACTAATAGGTATTTATTTACTGGTTTGTTTATTTAGCATAGATGTGCCGAGCACAGCTCTAAAGACAACTAGGTTGTATGGACACTGATGCAATCAAGAATCAGAATATTTCCATGACTATAATTCTTTCTCACGTTGATCTTTTAAGCTGTTCTGACTTCCTTCCTGCCTCCACTTCCTACTTAGCCCATGGTCACCACTAATCCATTCTTCATTTCTGTAATGCGTCATTTTAACAAATGTTGTATGGATGGAACCATACAGTATGTAACTTTTGGGATTGGCTTTTTGTTTTGTTTTGTTTTCACTCAGCGTAATTCTGTGTAGATTTATTCAGACCGTCACTTGTGTCAACAGTTCGTCCCTTTTTATTTCGGAGGAGTATTGCATGCCCCACATTTTGTTCCCTATTTAGTCATTGAAAGACATTCAGGTCATTTACAGTTTTAGGCTGTTGTTAATACAGCAACTATGTGTACATTCATTTAATAGGTTTTTGTGTTAACATGAGTTTTTATTTCTCTGTGATAAATGCCCAGCCGTGCAGTTATTGGGTTGGATGGTAGGTGCGTGTCGAGTTTTTAAAGAAAGTGTCAGACTGTTTCTAGAGTGACTGTACAATTTTACGTTCTCACTAGCAATCCAGTTACTACTCGCCCTCATCAGGATTAAATGTCACTATTTGTATTTTCAGTATTCTTATAGATGTGTAGAGATACCGCATTTTGTGCTTTTCATTTGCATTTACCTAATGTCTAGTGATTTTGAGCATCTTTTTCATGTGCTTATTTGCAACTGTTGATATATCACATCATTACTTTTGTCCATTTTCTTTTCTTTCTTGAATCTATTTAGATTTGAGTTTTTAAATATTCTAGTTTCATTGTTTCAGATATATGGGTTGCAAATATTTTCCCCAGTCTAGAGTTGTCTTTTCATCTTCTTAACAATACTCTTCATAGTTAGCATTTTTTTAATTTGATGAATTTCAATTTATGAATTTTTCCTTTTATGTAGGATGCTTTTGGTGCCAAGTCTAAGAAATTTCTTCTCAACCCTGAAGCTGTTTTCTTAGGTTTTTACTTCCGACGAGTGATAAAAAATGTGTTAATTATTTTATAAGGTTTAAGGCTTAGGTTAAGGTGTTTTCTTTATTTTTCTTTAGTTTGTTTGCCTGTGAATGGCCAAATGCTCTAGAGCCCTTCCATTTACTAGAAAGACTGTCTTTCTTCTATTGCATCCTTTTGAATCTCTGGAATAGATCTCACTTGGTTATCATGTATAATCTCTTTATATGTCACTGAATTCTATTTGCTAATGTTTTTAAGTAGTTTTGTGTCTATAGCCATGGGTGACATTGGTGTGTAATTTCTTTCTTTGTACTATTTTCATCTGGTTTTGTGATTGGGGTAATACCAGCTTCATAAAGTGCACTAGTGATTATTGCCATCTCTTCTAATTTCTGGAAGAGATGGTGTAGAATGTATGCTAATTTTTCTTTAAATGTTTGGAAGAATTCTCCAATGGAACCATCTGTGTTTAGAGATTTGTCTTTGGGGAGAGATTTTACTTACAAATTCAGTTTCCTTATTAGTTACAGGGCTATTAAATGGTCTGTTTCATACTGTGTGAGGGTGGTGCCTTGTATTTCTCAAGGAATGGTTCATTTTATCTAAGTTATTAAATGTAGCATGTAGAACTGTTTGTTGTAAACATTATTCTTTGATGTCTGCAGGCTCTCCAGTGATGTCTTCTTTTCATTCCTTACTGGTTATTTGTGTCTTCTCGCTCTCTCTCTCTCTCTCTCTCTTTTTTTTTTTTTTTTCGTCAGTATTAGCAGACGTCTGTCAATTTCATTAATCATTTACCTCTTTGTTTCACTAATTTTCTCTACTGATTTTCAATTTTCAATTTTCAATTTGATGGATTTCTACTCCTACTTTATTATTTCCTTCCCATGTTTGCTTTTGGTTTGTCTTGCTCTTCTTAACATAAGTTCTTGAAGTGGAATTACAGAGTATTGACTAAAGACTTTTCCTCTTTTTTACACTATGCATTTAGTGCTATAAATTTCCCTCTCAAAAGAACTTTAGCTATGTCCCAAAATTTTGCTGTTGTTTTTTCTAATTCTCTTTAATTTGGTGTATTTGTTGATTTCTCTTGAGAATACCTCCTTGCCCTATGGTTTATTTAGAAGTATTTGGAAAATTTCCTGTTGTCTTTCTAATATTGATATCCAGTCTGAATTCATTCAGCTTGGAGAACACACCATATATGATTTCAATTTTCAAAAGAAATTTTAAAAAATACTGGCATTTGTTTTATGGCCCAGGACATCATCTATCTATCCTGACATATGATCTGCGTACCCTAGAGAAGAATGTGCATTCTGCCATTGTCAGGTGTAGGTTCTATAAGTGTCAATTATACCCTGCTGGTTGACAATGTTTTGAGTCCTTTATATCTTTAATGGTTTTCTGTCTAGTTGTTCTATTGAATAGTATTGAAGTCTCCAACTATATAGTCTCCAACTATAAGTGTATATTTATACATTTCTCCTTTCATTTCAATCAGTTTTTGTTTCACATATTTTGTAGCTCTATAGTTGATGTTTACACATTTAATATTGTTATACCTTACTGGTAGATTAAACCTTTCATCATTCTATGTCTCTCTTTTCCTTTGGTACTTTTTCTGCATTCTGGTTTATCTGCAATTGATATAGCCTTGTTGTCTTATTTTGATTAATGGTTGCATGATATAGTTTTTCATCTTTTTACTTTCAACCTGCATATATCATTATATTTGAAATGAATTTTTTATAGAAATAAATAGTTTGTGTTTTCAATCAATTCTGCCTATCTCTTTCTTTTTAATAGTATATTTAGGCCATTTACATTTATGTGGTTATTGATATGATAGGGCTTAGGTCTTTAATTATTTTACTGTTTTGGTTTCTATTTATTCCAGTTTACCATTGCGGCTATAATAAATTCTTACAAATTTAACAGCTTAAAACAACATACATATGTATATATATATGTATATATATATATACATATGTATATGTACATACATAATATTATAATTATGCAGCTCAGAATTCCAGTGATAGCTCAGCTGGTTACTTTGCTTTGGTTCTGACCAGGACAAATCTAGCTGTTGCGTTGCCTGGGCTATTAACCGGAGGCTCTGAGAGAGAACCCAGTTCCAAGCTCATTCATATTGTTAACAACACTCATTTCCTTGAACTGTAAGCCTAAGTGAAGTTGCTGTTTTCTTGCTGTCTATCTTCCAGAAGACTTTCCCAGCTCTGCAAGCTGCTTGTATCCTTGTCATGTTGTCCTCTCTGTGTTAAGATTAGTAAGGGCATGACCAATGAGTTCTTCTCACACTTCTAATCTCTCTGATTTGTCTTCTCTTATGTCTCTTCATTCTCAGTAGGAAACAATTCTGTTTTTAAAGGCTCATGGGATTCCATGAACCTCATCAGGATAATCCAAGATAATCTCTCTATTTTGAGGTCCATAAACTTAACCGTATCTGCAAAGTTCCTGTTTGCCATGTAATATTATGTGCTCACAGGTTCCAGAGCTTAAAGCATAGATGTCTTTGGGCAGCCATTCTGTTTACTGTAGGGATGTTAAAAATTTTTCTCTAAGGGAGATGCTTGACATTTAAAATGCCATTTACTGTGGAAAGATCATGGACTAACAACAGCTTGAAAAGAAGTTGGATGCCTGGCTCATGTCCAGGCTCTGAACAGTTTTATAACTTGGAAACAAATACAGTGTTTGGTAGAGTATCATATGCAGCTGCATCAGCCCAGACCCATCAGCGTTGTAGAGTAAAAAGCTGGAAGCCGTAATTGATTCCTAGCATCTCATTAGTTTCAGAAAGAAATTTACAGCCTCTGTTACTCTTCTTTGCTGAATGCAACCTTCTAATTAGTGTGCAACCTCCTCTTGGATTAGCATTAACAGAAAACTAAAGTTCTCTAACTCAAAATCCAGGCATTAAGTTTAAATAGTTTGTTGTAGTGTGTGTGTGTGTGTGTGTGTGTGTGTGTGTCTAGTTTATATTGTATAGTATATTTCTTTCCCTTTCTAGAAGATTTTCTTTGACATACCTGAGATTTCTCTGTATTTATTCTATGCTTTTGAGAGAGGAAATCATGATACATCAGTCTTACCCATAACCTTCTTTGGGAAGCACTAATAATAATAGTAATAATAGTAATAATAATAGTAACTAATATAAACCAAAAAAATAACATTGGCTATAAAATATGCAAATCTGTATTCTTCATTTGCCCCTATTTCACCCTTCCTCTATTAGCTTTTCCTTCTTATCCCCTAGCTTAAATAATGCCACTGCTATATATCCACTTGTCCTCACTAAATCCCTAAATAACTCATTTTCCTTCACCATTACTCATACCTCTCATAACCTTCTCTGTCTTGAATTCATAACCTCGTTACTCATTTATTTATTTTTTTTAAATAATTTTTTTAACATTTATTTATTTTCAAGAGACAGAAAGAGACAGAGTGCGAGTGGGGGAGGGCCAGACTCAGAGAAGGAGACACAGGATGTGAAGCAGGCTCCAGGCTCTGAGCTGTCAGCACAGAGCCGGACGAGGCTCGAACCCATGAACTGTGAGATCATGACTTGAGCTGAAGTCGGATGCTTAACAGACTGAGCCATCCAGGAGCCCCTTTTTTAAAAAAAAGATTTTTTTTCGTTGCTCATTTAATA
Source organism: Panthera uncia (assembly GCF_023721935.1). Lineage (NCBI taxonomy): Eukaryota > Metazoa > Chordata > Mammalia > Carnivora > Felidae > Panthera > Panthera uncia. Next base: position 34,849,026 of record NC_064808.1, on the reverse strand, counting down.
AATTTTGAGTACCACCTACATTCTAGGACCTGAATTGGGAGCTGGGAATCCAAGAGAGAAAAATGCAAGAGATAAGGCCTCCATCCTCCAGTCCTAGGGACACTACCTCAATTTGGGCCCTCATCATCTTCCCTGGTACTAAAGTGCTTATCTGATGTCTGTTTCTCCACTCTCTTTTATAGCACTCTACCCTCTGGTGTCAGAATGATAGTGCTCTATGTACAACATATATGTAAAAAAAAAAATATGTAAATATGTGACTTAATTTTAATTGTTTTATTTGCATGGAAAAGAGGTTCAATTCAAACTACAAATTTTGGATTTATTTCTGGATTTAGGTGTGGCTGAATTCAGTCATTACTCAGTTTCTCTCTAACTTTAGACTCTGTTCAATGATCCCTGTAGCAAATTCTCACTGAACAAACTTGAGTCACTTTTACTCATCCTTAATCAATCTGTTTCCATGAGGGTGGAAACTTTTGACTGACAGGCATAGTTCACATGCCCAGTCCTAGAGCAAACACCCAGAGATATCTCTACCTGACTCATGTTGACTCTAAATGGAGAAGGGCTCGATCTCCAAAGGACAAGTGTAGTACAATTATTAGAAGAATAAAAGGGCAGAATGGAGGGAATGGGCAAAGGCTAAGAAACAAATCAACACATGTCTACTAAATCTACTTAAAAATTAGTATGAGTCATCATTACTCAGATCTTTGGGTTGGTATACAAGCTTTTTTCCAACATGGCCCCAGTCTACTTTATCATCCCTTTACCTGTCATGTCCCTGTTGAGCAACTTTTTACTTGGTACCGAATTACCATCATTCTCTAAATATTCTATCAATCTTCCCCCCTGTACATCTCTGTTATGGTTATTCTCTGACTGAAATGCCCCCCTCACCTTTCCTTCCTAGCGCACTCCACGGAAAACGTTTCCCTCATTCTACAAGAATTCTAATTCATATTTCAACACACTTTCTTGTCTCTCCCTCTCAAGCAGAATTAATTTGCCACTTTTATTTTTTTTCTGATTGTGTTTCACCTTGTATTGCATTTTGGCCTGAATTATTTCTGGTGAATTCCCGTCTACATTCCATTCTGCTTCTTCAACTATCAGTTGCCAACTATCCATATAAATTTAACTCTGCCATATTCATCCCTACATTTCTAATCCTTGCATAATGTGAACATATTAGATTTTAGTAAATTTGTGTTGAATTACAGAGTAAAATAAGATCCATAAGTTTGACTTTAATTTAAAAAGCCAAAATAATAAGTCTTATCTTTAGATACTTTCTTTTAAAAAAAAAAATATATATATATATATATATATAATATTTATTTATTTTTGAGAGAGAGAGAGAGAGAGAGAGACAAAGTGGGAGCAGGGGAGGAGCAGAGAGAGAGGGGGACACAGGATCAGAAGCAGGCTCCAGGCTCTGAACTGTCAGCACAGAGCCCGACGCAGGGCTCGAACTCATGAACTGCAACCTTGTGACCTGAGCCAAAGTTGGACACTTAACCAATTAAGCCACCCAGGTAACCCTCGTTAGATATTTTCTGAATGTAAGACTTGACTGAGTATTTTGTGGGGAAAAAGTGCCCAAGATACGGCTTGTTACAGACTCTTGCTAACAATAAATTTCATTTATGGTTCCCTAGGTTTGTATCTATTATTTCCTAGTGATTAAATACAATATATTTTACTGCTGCCGTGACAAGGTTGTCAAGGGGGATGACAAGGGCCTTTATTTAAATGGCTTCACAACAAATGGAAATAGATTCCCTTAAAGGCCTTTAAGACTGGAGTGAAAACATAGAGTACTATTTGGCCAGGTAAGCAGTTATGATTCATCTGTTCACTGATCCAAAAACAACTTTTAAAAAAGGGGCGCAGGAAAACAAGTATTCCAAGTTTCCCTCTACAAACTCTGTTTATGTAGTAGGAGCATCAGTGCTAAATTTGTCCCTGCTAGAGATGAGGAGTGGAAGATTTATGAAGTCATACAAGTTGGGAGTGTTAGCATGGACAGTGGACAGAGAGAAGAGCTTCTAAATAGCAACAAACTGACCGATGGTTGTCACGTATCTTTGTATATCATTTACAGTCAGTGTTTGATGTTCAGTGTTCTGTGTTCTGTGCTCTGTTGCTAATCCTGAGTTGAGGAGCTCACACACATAGAGCAGTCACCAAATACCACACCGTAAGAGCGAAGCTGTCATACGGAGCCTCTGACTCCCAGGCAGGCATGTGCACTAACCCATAATTTGTACCCCGTCTACTTCCTAAAAGGATTCGGAGCCGCTTTCAATAAAATGTACTTAAACAACATGATTCAAATATCATGATGTGGGAGAGGATTTTGCCTATCCACTATTGGTTGGCCTAGTTTATCCTAACATGCTTTTCTTTGAGGTCTTTCAGGCTGCTGCTGAAAGGTACAGAACTCATCCTTCAATGAGCAGGACCAATGATACTTACTCTTGGGAAATGTATGCTTTCTTCTGTCTCTTCCTGCTTCAGCTTTTATTCACAGTAGTCTAAAAGAAAAAAAAATGAGAACGGTCTATAATTTTATGTCAATGTGTTCCATTTGTTACTATTTTTAGGGTAATCTCCTCCCATGATCTGTGACTACTATGAACATTTATTAGAGCTCCTTTCATCAGTGCCCTAGGCTTTCCCATCAGTCAGTGTCTTCCCTCCTTAGTGAATTTCATCCCTCCTTACAATTTCTACTCAAATTCTGTTTTTGTTTCTCTCTACGTATTACCTGAAAGTGAAATGCTTTCTTTATCTCAGCCTGTTATTTAAAGGTCCATAAGTTTTAGAGTAAAATACCCATGTCTTTGTATTGAATGAGTCGTCCCCAATATTAATATTTGGGGCCTTCCCAAGCAAGAAGATGCCCTTTTAAAAAAACGGTCAAAGGGAGTGGATCTAGTGATAAGCCATTTTGTTAGTAGCCTAAGAAAGAATATATTTAGCATATACTTGAAGACACAATGGATTTGCCTGATTTAATATTGGTAAATTTCGTTCATGGCAGGAAGCATGATCATGGGTTCAGGAACCAGAGTTCTCAATAAAATTCCCAGCTTCATTATTTACTCATGATAACTTGAGCAAACTATTTGGTATTTTTCAGCTTTATTGTTCTTCAGTGTAAAAAGTAGATAAGAATCCATCTCCCAGATTTTTAAAGACATCAAGAAATGTAATTTCACATCTTCAAAAACATGAAAGTGACCAAGAAAGGGAAATGATTGTCTTTCAGTCACTTTCCCCCTCTTTTGGCAGCCCTCAGTTTTTGGTATTGTTCTTCTCCACAGAGTTCATAGATCCACCCTAAATGCATATTTCTAACGTTAACATTCGTCCTTGCCTCCAGGTAAGATTCACTTTGCATATGCTCCATCATTGGGGTGAAATGGAGAGGCCTCATAAGAATGTATCTCTAGGCAAACCAGTATTTGCTGCACGAAGAGACATTTAAGCACAGGCATGATTTTAGAAGTGGCGTAAATAAGTACATTACAGATAGCCAGGCACTTTTGAATTAACATTAGGATAGGTGCAGTCCATTCATTTGTTCGCGAGTCTCTGGTGGACTGAATCTAATACCAAGTAGCTATAGGTGCTGGGCATACAGTTCTGGCGAGGGTCAAGACTGCCCTCATAGAGCTTTTGCTGAAGCTCTAGCCTGGATTTAGAATCCAGGAGCTGGTCAGAATAGGTCTAGAGGATGTCTATCCGTGTAAAGCTTTAATGCCTGTTAAAATCTAAAAGGCACAGTGCTCACACTAGAGAAGATGAAGCTTCAAAAGCACCAGCCTTGGGAAGCATACTTATGTGTTCACAGGGTATCATATTTTTGAAAATTTGCAAAGAAAAATCAGCAAAATCCATTCATATCACTGCCTCTCACCACTCCAACTTCTCTTATAATCCCCTCCTGTCAAGTAGCCTCGGAACAGCACTGGCAGTTTTGGAATCCAGCCGAGGAACAATCGCATGAATGATATTTAGTTTCCATTTTGTAAAGTATGATTCTGGGGCTGCAGTCATATCTGTTCATATATGTGTTTTATGAGTCATCTTTTGGTGCAGAAATGGCTTCTGGGATTTTCCCCACCCTTTGCCTGGGACTTAACCTGGCAAATTGATGTAAAGGTGTGGGGCCCAAGGTCGTGCTTAGAGCGAACGTATTCCATGGTGCTTAGTGCTGGGAATAAGGGAATAATATGTCAAGGATGAGGTTTGAAACACAGATAGCCAGGACTTATTTTCCGGAAATCTTATAGCTCCTATACAAACTAAGCTTGAGAGAAACATTTCTCTCAAATTTTTCTATAAATTTGAAAATGCTCCTGAGGGTGTACTTGATATTACCAAATTCAAGTTGTGAAGCAGCAAAAGCGTTTATCAAATCAGTCATATTTCAAATAACTGTGTGACAGAAAAGATGGCCATTTGTCAAGAGGGGTGGAGGTGGAAACGGATACGAACGGGTTAAGGAGTGAAGCGGGTGTGAGCAAGTAAATGCAGCACATTAGGAAGAGGTGCTCCCACGTTCTACAGGGGGAGGGGGACTGTAATTTGAAGTGAAAGGTTTCCATGACCACTGCTGTGCTAATTGGCATTAGCATTGTATATTGCTGGCATTTTAAGTTAAATTTACTGCCCTGGTTCACACTCCTACTGTTGTTATTAAAAGGCTTTCCTACCTCATGATTTGGAGCTGTTAGATCCAAGAAATAGGTTTAGATGTTTTGGTAGGTCATTTTTTACTTTTTCCTCTTCTTTTTCTTAAAATCTCTATCACTTCTGCCTCTTATATGAGTTTTTCAGAGTCTTTTTGAGAAAGAATACCCCAACATGGGGGAGAGCGTTCATTTTCCAAAGGGTTTATAATGTTCAATTGCATATAAGTCACCTTGTCATTATATGGCTGTCATGGGGACTCCTACATGGTAGGAGAAATTTTATTGTCTACCTATTACCTCCAGACTCATATAATTTATATAATTAAATTATATTTCCATGTTTATGTATTAATGCATTGCCCCAGAAATGGTTGTTTGGATGTCTAACCAAATTATTAGATACGTTTGAGATGGTAGATGGTACAACATAAAATATGCTATGTGGATATATACTATTTGTAGAGTACAAGTACTACTCTAAAATACATTACAATATATGTGCATGTGTGTGTGAGTGTGTGCTTAGAGAACAGTGTGGCACATCATTTTAAAAAAGTGAATAAGTTGAATTGAGAAAGAGACAGTCAACTTCCCCCCCCCCAACAGAAGGATGACAAGTAACTGTTAATTTTCTAGTTGATTGCTTTTTTCCCCTGTGAGTGTAAACAAGAGTAAACATCTGACAAAATTTCATCACAAATACAAAAAATCTTAGATTCCTATCAGCAAAAATATTTTTAAGAAGACATATTTAGAAAGAATCTGAAATTGGAGTGGAAACATGCAGTGTCAAGGACAAAAGAGGTAGAATAAATTTTGGCTTCCTAGAGGGAGAGGCTGTCATTGTCCTTCAGACAGAAAACTGAGGCCAAACAAGTGACTGAGGGATTGAGGACTGGAGTGTGTTTTCTAGCGTGAGCAGGTGAAACACAGCCCAGAAAGATCAATGTCTGGTGATAATAGGAAGAGATTTTTCAGTAGTAGTTTGCCAGATGCAAGAACAGAAGATGGTTTTCAATGTGATTTAAATCCCTGTTATGCTAAGAAATCAGTTAATCAGGTTTACTGTAGGTAATTTGCCACTGATTTAAAAGTCTGACCTAGAAAGATGAGTGGAAGTTGTAAGCTGAACCAATGGTGGGGCTCATGTTTGAATCAATTATTGTGCTCCTTGGTGAACAGTTTTGTTGTCTTTAAATATATGAAATATATAAATATAAATAGAATCAATTTATCTTAATATAATATATAATCTTTGAAATATCACTGATTTCCTTAAACACTAATTCCTTCAAAGGAGGAATTTATTTCTAAATTTCTTTCTCCTTTCTCCCTCCCTTCCCCTTTCTCTGTCTCTCTCTGTTTACGAAAAAAATCACCACCGCAAGATGAAGAATAACTGCCTTTTCTACCACCATCTGATGGGAGAACAAGGCCATTTATCTTCAGCACTGCCCACCAGAAACTCTTTGGCATGAAGAAAACAGTTCAGGTAAACCTACTCTCCATGCTAAAGGAACAGTGGACTCACTTTGTAATTATGCCATTGCACTCAATAGAAAACTATGTTTTTATCTCTGTGAAAAGTATAATGGCATATGTTCTTTGATTCCACTAGAAAGTGGAAAAAAAACCAGAATCAGTCTCTCAGATGTCTCACTTATTAACCCATATGTTTTTCTATAACCCAAATATTCAGAAAGACATTTTCCAGTTTTAACTTGGAATCTTCAGCAACCTAAGGATGAAATCTTTTATGTGGGAATCCCTATATCTCAAAGATTTTCATTGGTGCCCTGTGTCTGCTAGATCAAATGCAAAGCACTCATGAAAGAGTCCAGATGTGAAAACTGCTCACAGGTTCATAATTCCAAAAATTCAGAATGCTTAAGATCAGGACAGAGAGAAACTAATTTAAGGAGATTGTATCCTGAGTGTTCATTGAGAGTTATTTACCTGGATATCTCCAATTCCTCCACCACAGAAAGATTTGGCTCACCTAATTTTTTTAATACTATTATCTTCAAGGCGTTTCCTTTATATAATGGAGAACTGAACAAGGTTTCTCATATATCTGGAAATTTGGGAGGGATGTGTTTTTCCTCCCATTTCTTAACTTCTGATAGAGTTGTTTTGACACTTGCTTTGTGTTTGGATTCTTAAACATCTGTCTCTTTTTCATTCCAAGTTCGCGAGCTAGGCAGAAGCTTCTATCAAAAGTTTTTGAGTCGACAGAAGAGATATGTATTATATGCCACAGCCAAAATATATTTAGTTTTAGCAGTTCTTATTTTTTAAGAGTCTCTTAGCCCTTTTTTTTTGTCCCTATCAAGACACTACATTCAGTCCTGTAACTTGACTCCAGGCCTGCTTTCCTTGACTGTTGACCCTTTTCTAACTTAAATCCACATCTACTTCTACCTAAGCATGTGAACTATTTCTCTTTGCTACTTAAGTTTGTCTCAAGGTCGTTGTTTTGAAATATCATCTAAGAAAACTTTCATTAGCTACCTGCTTCTAACTGAATCCCTGAAAGTCAGGATCGTGCCAGAAATTTAAAATTCAGTCGAATACACTATCCACATATTTTAAAATACATTTTAATCAATTGGAAAGAAGCATAGCTTTCTTACAAATGCTACTTAATTATAAAAAGAGATATTTGACATTCCACACAAATCCTAAATCTATCTCCTGACATTCCTCTACAAATCTGTGATTGCATAGAAGGCATCCAACTTAATATTAACATCTGAGAACTTGCCTTTAAGTGAGATCCATAGTTATCATAAAGAAGAAAAAAAGTATGAAAATCTTAGACAGAAGAAGGTAGTAGAAAATTTTTACTATTTTTACTTATCTTCATTAAAGGCAAATTAATTACAGTGATAATTAAATGGATTGTAGTGACGGCAGGTGCTGTGCCATTAAACCATAAAGTCAAACAATTTGGAAGTAACGTATGGCATAGCTAAGCAGAGAAGCATAAAACAAAGCCTCCAAAATTTCTGCTCTAGTACAATCCTGAGTTAACAAGCTTTCTTATAAGGTAAATGAATCTGGGACACACCATAGGGATTTTATCTATATGATTTATCATGTTCTGGCTGATCATAAAAATGTCAGTCTCCTTTTAGGGTAATGCCATTGAAATATTTTCCCCATTTCTGTGTGTGTGTGTGTGTGTGTGTGTGTGTGTGTATGTGTATATATATATATGTGTATATATATATATATATATTCTGTTTTTTATATATAAAAAATATATATATATTCTCATTTTTTGAGAGACAGAAAGACACAGACCATGAGTGGGGCGGGGGGGGGGTGCGCAGAGAGAGAGAGGGAGACACAGAATCTGAAGCAGGTCCAGCCTCTGAGCTGTCAGCACAGAGCCTGACATGGGGCTTGAACTCACGACCTGTGAGATCATGACCTCAGCTGAAGTTGGCCACTTAACCAACTGAGCCACCCAGGCACCCCTTCTTCATTTCTGTGTATATTTTTTAATGGTATTTCTCTTATTAAGTTTTATTGAACTTTCTCTGGTGTATATTTTTTAATGGTATTCCTATTATTAAGTTTTATTGAACTTTCTCTGGTTGAGGTTTCTTACCAACACTATTTGCAAGAATAAAAGCAACCAACATGTACAAACAACACTAGCTTTGGAGGTGCCAAGAGAGAAGGCACAAAGACAAAGAGATTAAACTCACTTCCTTAAGCAAGTCAAGATTTGAATTTGCTTTAGTATCAAGACAATAGAGATCCTGCCATGCTGCCCACAGTACACTTTATATAATAAGTGCTCATTGAGTACCAAATCTGTGTCAGGTATGATTCTAGGTTCTGGGGATATAACGGCGAAAATGACAGAGAAAAATATTCTCTCTCACAGAAAACCCATTTTAGTGGGATAAAACCCAAGGACATAAAATAAACAAAGGAAGACATAATAATGGGAAGCACTATGAAGAAAAATAAAGCAGAGCAAATGGATGGAGAAAGGAATTCTCTCTGAGAAAGTAACATGTGACTAGAGTCTTCTCTGAAGAGAGAGGGAAATATACTTAGAGGCAGAGAAGAGCTTTGGAAATTGTTAATACACAAATATATGTATGTGCATATATGTGAATACATACATAATACATAGAGTATACAATATATGCACATATATGTGTGTGTTTACAAATACTACCTTCCTACTATTTAGCTTAAAAAAAAAGTGATAGGTGTCAGTTTTGATATACTGACAGTTCTTGTTATAATAGCTCAAAATATAGTCCTAAAAGTCAGATTGGGGGATTTGTTAGAGTAGTTTCATTTTCTGGCTTCCAGAACATTTCAGAGACTCTATAAAAACTTAGAACTACTATCTCTGAAAAAATTTTTTTTTAAAACTGGTTTTTATTGATTTTGAGAGCGAGAGCATGAGTGGTGGAGGGGCAGAGAGAGGGAGAGAGAAAATCCCAAGCAGGTTCCTTGCTATCAGCACAGAGCCTGATGGGGAGCTCAATCTCACAAACCGTGAGATCATGACCTGAGCTGAAACCACAAGTTGGAGGCTCAGCTGACAGAGCCACCCAGGTGCTCCCCACCCCCACACCTTTTTTTTCAAGTTTTTAAAAATGTTTTATCTCTCAACGTTCTGTTTCAATCATGCCACAATAAACCAATTACTCTGAAAGGCTGGAAATTGTCTTTTTCCCTCACACTGGTTTGGCAGGATGGCTAATATGGGACAGGCTGAGGCAGTACATCTGGAAAGGGGCAAGTGTTTGTTTATACTAGAGATTTCTGCCCTGGGTGTAAGTATGAGTGCATGCTTCCCAGTCATTTATTCATCATCCATATTCTATAAAATCTGCTTACTACCTATGCTGCTTCTCACGAAATTAAAAACAAACAAACAATGGACTATTCTTCTGCTATATCCCAAAATATATCCTCAGTAAATATTCGATGAATGAGCAACCAAAGATCAGTTTCCATAGTAGTTATCCTGTTGAGTACGTATGGGAGTTTAAAAATTATGAGAATCTTGGGGAGACAGAAGCTTGTAAAAAATTAGAAGAGATACCTATTTTTTACTTATCTTCATTAAAGGCAAATTAATTGCCATGGCAATTAAATGGACTGTAGTGATGGCAGGTGCTGTGCAATTAAACCATAAAGTCAAATGATTTGGAGGGAGTGCATGGCATGTGTTAAGCAGAGAGGCATAATTCAAAACCTCCAAAATGTCTGCTTTAGTACAATCCTGAGTTAATAAGTTTCTGTATTTTTAAAGTTTATTTATTTATTTTGAGATAGAGGGTGGGAGCTGGGGAGGGGCAATGGGAGAGGGAAGCAGAGAATCCCAAGCAGGTTCCGCACTGGCAGCGCAGAATCTGATGCAGGTTTCGAACTCATGAACCATGAGATCATGACCTAAGGTGAAAGCAAGAGCCAGATGCTTAAGGATTGACCACCCAGGTGCCCCTATAAGCTTACTTATAAGATGAATGAATCAGGGACACACCCATAGATACTTTATGTATATCACTCATATTCTGACTGGCCATAAATATATTAATCTCCTTTCTAAGGTAACAACTTTGGAATCTTTTTTCCATTTCTGTGTATACTTAAAATTTTTTTCAATGTTTATTTTTGAGAGAGAGAGAGACAGAGAACGAGCAGGGGAAGGGGCAGAGAGAGAGGGAGACACAGAATCCGAAGCAGGGTCTAGGCTCTGAGCTGTCAGCACAGAGCCTGACGCGGGGCCTGAACTCACAGACTGCGAGATCATGACCTGAGCTGAAGTCGGCCACCTAATCAACTGAGCCACCCAGGCGCCCCATCCCTGTGTATATTTTAAACAGTATTTCTAAATATTAAGTTCTATTGAACTGTTTCCGGTTGAAGTTTCTTACCAAAACAATTTGCAAGAGTAAAAGCAACCAACAAGTACAAATAAGTTATTTTCAAAAACTTCATGGCAGCGTTAGATAGAATCCACGCCTTTGATTTGTCAGACAGCTCCAAGCAAGGAAACCACTCAAGTGTAGCCTCTGCAGACACACACTCTGGATGTGACAGCTCATTGGTTTCACCGCTCTGTGCGTCTGAGTCAAGCATCCATCCAGTGGTTAGCACACTTCCATCCCCCTTCCAGAACAAGCGCGGGGCACTTCAGATCTTTGAGTCACAAACCCACGGCAGCGGTGGAACACGCAAGCTGGCTCAGATGCAAAGTGCAACGTCAGCCCTTATTCACTGAAAATCCTTTTCAGATTCTGTGGCATTTGATACATTTTTTTTTTTTTTTGCCATTTCTCTTCTCACAAAAGAGGAAATTAATATAAAGATATTTTCAACTCTCTTGTTTGTGCTTCAGTTGCTGAACTTATTTTTATTTTGGCATTTGGATTATCATTTTAAAATGAACCATGGCGGGTGGGGGGCAGGGGGGGGCGCCTGGGTGGCTCAGTTGGTTAAGCATCGGACTCTTGGTTTCGGCTCAGGTCATGATCTCAAGGTTGGTGAGTTTGAACCCCACGTCAGGCTCTGTGCTGACAGCTCAGAGCCTGGAGCCTGCTTTGGTTTCTGTGTCTCCTCCTCTCTCTGCCCCTCCCCCGCTCATGCTCTGTCTCTCTCTGTCTCTCAAAAATGAATAAATGTTAAAAAAAACTTAAAAAGTAAAAAAATAATAAAATGAACCATTGGGAGATGAATCATCCCTTTAATAATTTTAATATATGGAGAGGTTTATGTTAACATAGCAAATAAAGCCATTCTGCTTTTTTATCCTGCTTTACTGTAGGGAGTCTTCCTTTGCTGTTTACTTATTTGTTCCTATAATACATATTAAGTATGCGTTAGATTAATAGGAAGACGCTCTCATCTGTCACCAACTTGTCTTGGATATGGGGCCTTCGGCTCCAAATGACCACTGCCCAATCTGTCCATGGGTTTCTATTCTCCTCTCTACTGCTTTGTCCCAAGTATGGTTACAGACTTTTGTTTTAATTACCCTCAATAATAGCTGAGACCAGATGGTAAATTGTGATGAGAATGTACCACAAATTTAGGAATGATCCAAGAGAGGTACAACCCAAGAGTAATAGGAGTGACATAATTTCACCCAAACCCAGTCCTATTACAATAGGATTCCTGTTGAATTCCGAACTGTTTCATCATGGAAATTGCCAGCTTATCCCTGCCCTTTCATGGCATTTTTTGAAAGTTTATTTTTATTTATTTTGAGAGAGAGATAGAGAGCAAGCTGGGGAGGGGCAGAAAGAGAAGGAGACAGAATCCCAAGCAGGCTCTGCACTGTCAGCGCAGAGCTCGACGTGGGGCTTGAACTCACAAACCCTGAGCCAAAACCGAGTCAACACTTAACCCACTGAACACCCAGGTGCCCTATGGCATTTTTTACTAGATGCTATCAATCTCTCAATTGTGGAAAATATGAAAGATAAATAGTATATTACTATGGTTTAACTTACATTTTAAAATGTTTAGATTAGGGGCGCCTGGGTGGTGCAGTTGGTTAAGCGTCCGACTTCAGCCAGGTCACGATCTCGCGGTCCGTGAGTTCGAGCCCCGCGTCAGGCTCTGGGCTGATGGCTCGGAGCCTGGAGCCTGTTTCCGATTCTGTGTCTCCCTCTCTCTCTGCCCCTCCCCCGTTCATGCTCTGTCTCTCTCTGTCCCAAAAATAAATAAAAAACGTTGAAAAAAAAAATTAAAAAAAAAATGTTTAGATTAAGAATTTCACTATGCTACGGATGTTTATTTTATGTGGCATATTTCTTCTTAATCTTTGTTTCTTTTTAACTCTTTTGTGAATTACTGCTAAATTTTATTTTTAATTTATATTCTACCAAAATTCCATAACCCATATTTAAATCCAGTAACAGGATACTTATCACGAACTTGAGTTTCCTACATGTTTCTCTACCGTGCCAACATTCAGACTCCTTCTAGCCAGTTACCACATAGTTTGTCGCACAAACTATTATATGTCTGAATTAATTCTTCCTCTTATAGTAATCAAGTTTAAACTAGGCATTCAAATATCCAGCTAGGAAACATTATTTCCAACCTGGCTAGAATACCCATGTGACTAATTTATTTATTTTTCTTAGGTATAAAAACATTAAATAAAAAGATGCAATTGTAAGCATATAATTCAGTCCATTTCCACAAATGCATAGATTTGTATAATTTTCACCACTAATAAAACAGAATATTTTCATCACTCCAAAGAGTTACCCTATGCCCTTTGCAAGGTAATGCATCCCCATATCAAAGCAAACTAAATTCTATCACCATATGTGAATTTCCTTTTTCTAAATTCATATAAATATGCATTCTATATCGTGTCTGCTTTTTTCCATACAGCTTTAGGTTTTTGAGATTGCTACGTATTTCAGTAGTTTGTTCTTTTATACTGCTGAGAAGTATTCTAGTGTATGACTATTCCCATGTTTTTCCAATCTTGTTGATGGATTCCTGGATTATTTGTAGCTTGGGGCCAAAATGAATAATATTTAATGATAATTATTGCACAGTGTTTAATGTGGATATATGTTTTCCTCTTGAATAAACGTTGGGTGGTGCATTGCTGAGTTGTAAGGTAGATGCAGCTTTTTAAGAAATTATAAAATAGTTTTCCAAATTGTTTGTAGCATTTTACCTACCAAACAGCAATAAGATTATCAGGGTTCTGATAATATTTTGTCACAGGTCAGCAATGTCTTTCTATAAAGGGCTAGCGAGTAAATGTCCTTGCTTTGTGGGCCATATAGTCTCTGTTGCAATTACTCAGTTCTGCTATTGTAGCATGAAAGCATCCACAGAAAATACATAAATAACTGGGCTTGGTTGTGTTCTGTTAGAAATTTATTTAAAAAGGCAGCAGATTTGGCCCATGGGTTATATTTTTCCACTCTTGTTCTGCATCATCCCTGACATTTGATGTCACTAATATTTTTCATTTTAGATATGCAGGCAGATGTGATTTTTAAAACTTTACACTTCTTTGATGGCTACTGATGTTGGGCATGAAATCTTATGCTTACTGGACATTGATACATCTTCCTTTCTGAAATGTCAACTTCAAATTTGTTTCTCATTTTCATTCTGTTTTTTTTTTAAATCTTTTTATTATTAGGGAGCAGACAAGTCCTTTCTTAGATGTATGTTTGTGAATATTTTCTCCGACTATGGCTTGATTGTTTATTTTCTTAATGGTAGTTCTCTCTGGGCAGATGTTTTCCTTTTCAAACGTTCAAATTACAATTTATGTTAAAAAATTCTTAGTGTTTTTCCTTTTCTCTTGACAAAATCTCAGCTTACTTATGATTGTGACGTTATTCTCAGATGATTTCTTTTCTAGAACTTGTATAGCTTTAGATATTGCATGGGTTTGTAATCCAATAAAAGAAGAGCTGAGAGAAGGCATCTCTTACAGAGAAAGGGGAAATCTCTTGCGCTGTTGCCAGGAATGCAAACTGGTACAGTCACTCTGGAGAACAGTATGAAGATCCCTCAAAAAGTTAAAAATAGAACTACCTTACCATCCAGCCATTGCACTACTAGGTAGTTACCCAAAAGACACAAAGATACAGATTTGAAGGGGTACATGTACCCTGTTTTTACAGCAACAATGTCAACTATATATATATAATGGAATATTACTTAGTCATTAGAAAGAATAAATCTCACCATCTGTAATGAAGTGGATGGAGCTAAAGTGTTTTATGCTAAGCAAAATAAGTCAGAGAAAGACAAATACTATATGATTTTACTCATTGGAAACAAAACAAATGAACATATGGGAGGGGGGAAAAGAGAGAGGGAAACCAACCACAAGAGACACTTAAAGATAGAGAAAAAACTGAGGGTTGATGTAGGAAGGTGGGCGAGGAATGGGCTAGATGGGTGATGAGTATTAAGGGGGGCACTTGTTATCATGAGCACCGGGAGTTGTATGTACGTGATGAATCACTGAATTCTACTCCTGAAACCAATACTGCACTGTAATGTTAACTAACTAGAATTTAAATAAAAATTTGAAAAAAAAAACATTTAAAAAATTTAAAAAAGAACACATTCTTGCCCTTTCTCTGAACTTAGAGGGAAACACTATCCCTCATTATCATGTATGATATTAGCTATTTTTTTTAAAAGGATGCCATTTACCAGAGGAAATTCCATACTGTTTCTATTGTTGACAGTTTTAGAAACAATGTGGAATTTTGTCAAATGTTTTTTTCTGAATCCACGTAATCACAGCTAGTAAATGAAAATGGCAGAATAGAACTGAAGCATTCTTGAGACAGGGCATGACTTTAATGACTGTGGGTTATAGATAGATATAGATATAGATGATATAGATATAGGTATAGATATGGATATAGATATAGATATACATTTGAAAAAACAATAGTTGAGGGCATATAATATAGAGTTATATGTTTCTCAGCTAGATAGAGCTAAAATAGGACACAAGCAAGACTCTTGACCTAGTATATTTAATAATTTTATTCAAACCGGAATATTTGAACACAGAAGGAACTGAGAATTTGGCCTCCATCCCTGAAGTCATCCAAACAGAAGCTGAGAAAGCATAACAACAAAATGCCAGAACTTCTCAAGGAACTAGAAAAATAGAAGATATGATAATATCTTCCCTTTTCTGAGTTTAAATGAATAAATATAGTAGACATATAAAAGTACCATCTATGTATAATTTGCTAGAATAGAATTGCTAGTATGATCCAGTCCTTCAATCTGTCCATGCAGCTGTGAGTGATCCAAGAATCTTCCTGTAACTTTTTTCTTTAGCGTCTTCACATCATGTCAGGAGACTCAGTCAATAAGTAGCAGAGACTGACTTCAATGAGTAACATTCAATCTGGCAATGAGATGAACGGGACTAGTTAGCTAAGTTGACTTTGAAATGAACAATGACACTTACGCTAATATCCTGATGTCCTGCTTCTCATGAAAGACAGAACAATTCTCTGTAGTTCTTAAAGGAGATGACAGGAAATATACATCATCTGCTTCATAGAAAGGAATACACATTATGAATTTCAGATAATTGTGCCTGTGGACACCCTGAGTATATAAGTTAACTATACCTGACATTTTCATGTATGTCCTAAGGTGACATTACCTCCATTCTAAATTGTGGGGCAACATTCATTATAAGTAGCATTCAAATGGTTAACATTCTCATCATCAGAAAATAGACTAAGGTATATAACAGGATCTCGTCATTACAACATCACCCTTGATATTCTAGTCATTTATGAATGACAAACAGTATGCTAGAGGCAGTTAACATCTTTGAAGAAAAATCAATTTCAGACACATGAATTCTTTTCTTTTCTTTTTTTTCTCCAGACACTGTATTATTTTCTGATGGGGAAGACTCACTTTATCATTGGTAATACTCTTAAATATCCAGGTTAGGTATAATAAACAAAACACAGTGGGTGGTATGATGGATCCAGAGAAAATATGGTTGCAACATTAAGTTTTTAAAAAAGCAATGTACATTTAATTCTAAGCTTTCATGTCAAAATGATAGCTTTTATCTACTGATAGATCCATTTTAGAATAAGTATTTATTAGGTTTTGAAAAACGAAATCCTGGATCTGTTGCATTTAGGTACCATGCAATAGGCATGTTGATCAGTAGCACACAGAACAATAATCAATTTAGTAATAATTAAGATAATTTGAAAAGGCTACGTTATAGTTCCCTTAATATGCAAAAATTAGCCAAATTAAATATAATATATGAATATTTGAATAAATTATTCTATTCAAAACAGAGTTATAAGTAATCATAAGTGAGGGTTCAACAATTAGGAATTTAAAATTTCAAAAAGAGGGTTGCCTGGGTGGCTCAGTCCATTAAGCATACCCCTCTTGATTTCAGCTCAGGTCATGATCTCATGGTTCATAAGTTCAAGCCCCACGTGGGGCTCTGTTCTGACAGTGTGGAGCCTGCTTGGGATTCTATCTCCCTCGCTCTCACCCGCCGCTCTCTCTCACTCTCTCTCAAAGTAAATAAAGAAACAAAATAAAATAAAATAAAATTTCAAAGAGAAAAATGTGATTCTCCAAATAATAAGCCAGGCTCCAAACTGGATTTTAAGACTTTATCTTATAAGAAGCAAAAATACTCTTTTTTACATTTGTAAACAAATGTTAACAGTATGCATTAAGAATTGAGGTTTAGGGGAACCTGGGTGGCTCAATCGTTTAAGCACTCAGCTTTTGATTTTGGCCCAGGTCATGATCTCAGGGTTGTGAGATCAAGCCCTGTGTTGGGCTCCTTGCTGAATGTGTAACCTGCTTAAGATTCTCTCTCCCTCTCTCTGCTTGCTTGCATGTATACTTTCTCTCTCTGCCTAAAAAAAATAAAGAGGGAGAGAGAAAGATTTAAAATATTGTCCTTATTTTGTCCTTAATAAATCCTTAATATTGTCCTTAATATTGTCCTTAAAAAATCAAGAAATATTTTGTCTGCAAAATAATTATGACCATATTGCCTAGAGTGATAATTTTATGTAACATCATCTATAAATAGTTTTTGGTGACAGTAAATAAAATAAATCGTAAAAAGAATAAAATAAGAGTAAATGATGAACACCTTTAAATGTTTGATCAGTCTCATCTCATCCTCGCTGGATATTATGGAAATAATAATCTGGTATTGTTTTTAATATATGAGTACCTATGCTCAGGTTCTAATATGATCTTAGGGTCATTAGAGCATAATATCAAAAGTGTATTCATTTTAACTGCTGTAATGCTTCATATGTCATCATAATACAGTCCTAGGTTATACATGACACCAAACAATAGTCCAAAATATGATAAATCCATTTTCTTATTAATAATTTAATGACATTATGTACTCCTTTGGCCCATATTTGCAAATCACCGTCTCTGAAGAGGCATCTCACTTGTAATCTAACACTTCCTCATTGATTTATCCAACAGATACCTGCTTTTTTTAGTGCTATCTACTCTTAGGGATTTTAAAATTTTAGTACAACCTAGTCAGTACCTATGGAGTAACTCACCGAACATGATAGCGTAATTATTGTCATGCCAATCTTTCCTACATGTGGATTAAGAGTAGGGTAATTGAACATCAATGTTTCTGAATACAACATTTGGAGACTTCATAAGAGCAACGTTGCTGTTTTGTGTCAAATTGCCAACTGACACTTGTCCCATGCCAGCGTTGTGCTGTGCATGAAAAATAAACAGATCTCAAAGAACATTCAGTCTCCTGGGGAAAAGTAAACATCATTAATATTTGCATAAAGCAATGCACTAAGAATTATAGCATCAATGTTAAAACTTTTTGCTCAAACACCAAAAAGGCATAAGGACCACTGAAAAGATGTCATTTAGGCCACCTTTTTGGAACCCATGGTGTTTCTCTAGAGAAAGGAGAGCTTTGAAGGTAACTTGGTTTCACCGAATAGAGTCTCTCCAAGTGGAAGTGTAGCAGATATAAAGGTACAGACGAGAGTGCGTTTTTGCCTGGTTTGTTCATATGCATACAATGTTTATCACACGAGGAAAACCAGAGTGCTGCAATCAGCAAACAGTCACTTTTACCCATAGTGTCGATAGATAGAAGTCTATCGGATTTGTCATTTGCTTTCACACATTCAAAACTACACTATTTACTTAGCAGATGCTCTGCACAGTTGCCTTGACAACTACTCTTTTATAACCATTGAGCCATGAAGGCAAAAGTTCCTAAGCGAAGTGAAAAATTGCTATTCTTTTCAAATTGTTGCTCTGTTCAACTAATTAATCATAGTGTGACATTGCTGTGCAGTTTTAGCCAGTTTCAGGCCAATAATTAACATGCATTTTGTTTGTATAATTGGCATCAACTATCTTAACAAAGGTCAAGAGCATCACTGAGGCTTCTAATATTAGAGATACATGATGAACAACATTTCCAGTATTATGTCAGCTTCCTGTATTGCCTGCCCTAAAAAAAAAAGACACTATCTTGACCTTTCTGAACATTGATCTTTACGTTGATCATGAGCAAAATGTAACACAGCTGGAAAAACAATATAAAAACACTTTAACCAAAATGTATAGGTGTTTAAATCAGGCAATTCCAAATTTCTGATAAAGTAAAGATGACAACTAATGCTGAACAAGCAAGACAAAACAAAACAAAACACCAAAACAAAAAACAACAAGCACTAAACTTCATCCAGCTATAAAAATGTCTTTTCTGTTCAGACAGGGGAACAGGTGATTAGTTCACACTTTTCCGCTTCATCTTCATATTTCTTACTAATGTAGTAGTCAAACGTTCTCTTCCTTTAAGTGAGTTATTTACATGAGTGAATTTACATGAGTGAGTGTAGAAACACAGAACTCTGAGGTTGCCACCAGCAAGAGAGCTGAGTGATGGCAAAAGTGACAAAAGCCTTGCCAGCCACCATCTGTGTAGCCATCATGGGCTACAAATGCCTGGAATCCCAGTACTAATACTACCCTTGTCTTCAGTTCAGAATATTAAATGCATTCGATGGTTTGCAACTATCCCGTATTTCAGATTTTCATTGGAAGATGCGTTTTCTAATCTTTGCTTTACAATTTAGCAATGATAGGGGCGCCTGGCATGATCTCATGGTTCTTGACTTCAAGCCCCACGTCGGGCTCTGTGCTGACAGCTCAGAGCATGGAGCCTGCTTCCGATTCTGTGTCTCCCTCTCTCTCTGCCCCTTCCCTGCTCATGGTCACTCTCTCTCTCTCTCTCTCTTTCATTCTCTCTCTGAAAAATAAACATTAAAAATATTTTTTAAGATGTAATCAAAATTTCTCTGGAAGAGAAAGGAAGTGCAGCATGAAAAACGAGTCTCTAAAGCTCTAACATACATTTAGTATGGTGGATCATACTCAAAAATGTTAACTGTTAAAAGTAACTGCTTTCCCCGGGGCGCCTGGATGGCTTGGTTGGTTAAGCGTCCGGCTTCGGTTCAGGTCATGATCTCACAGTTAGTGAGTTGGAGCCCGGCGTCGGGCTCTGTGCTGACAGCTCAGAGCCTGGAGCCTGTTTCAGATTCTGTGTCTCCCTCTCTCACTGCTTCTCCCCTGCTCATGCTCTGTCTGTCTTTCTCTCTCAAAAATAAACATTATTTTTTTTTTAATTTATTTAGCAATGATACAAATTTTATCCCAAATTTCCAATGTCTCATTTCCCCCTGTTAAAATTGAATTAGTAACAACTGGTTCCCTACTGAAACTGGTTTATTATGAAAATCCAGGAATACAAGAGGCCTTAAAATTGTTTGGTTATATTTCACATGAAAAAATATACATCACAGTTTTTATTTTATGTATGAGAGTTTTATTTTTTTTCTAGAAAGAGTTCTTCTGGTGTTCTGAGGGATTCCAGCTGAAAAACATGCAGGCAAGTGGAGAGAAATTGAAATATTTGTTACTAAAGTTGGACTTGATTGCAACATGTGCATTCTGCACCATGAATTGCAATCACTCTGCTACTGACATACAGCGCACGCAAGGGAACCGCAGCTTTCCTGGGAGTGACAGACATCATAGAGTGACCTCATCTCATTGACAAGTGGAGAGTGGGTTCAGCCTAAAGAAAGGACAGATCTCAATGGGAGACTCAAAGGAAAGGTAGAGCACATGTATGACGATAATGTTCTAAATGTTGCCCATCAAGAAGAGTAAATAAGCAGAGAATAGTTTCCGGCCCACTATTTACAAGATGGTGGAAATCTCTATTTCATGAATCAAGGCAGAAATGCAAGGAGACGGGGGAATTTTACCTCCTATATACCTTACATTGTGTCACTTCTAATAGTTTTAGTTTTGAGCCCCACGCTTACGGTTATCTAGGGCTATTGCTGACCCCACAGGGAAAGACAAGCAGGGTCCTAAGGGAGTCCTGCTCTGGTCTTTAGTACACAGTCTGCGAATATTAACTGCTCGGATAGCTCCTTTTGCAAACTTCTGAGAAGTACACATCCAAAAGGTTCTGAACTTTTTTTCTGAACTTAATTAGAATAGTGAAACAACCCCAAAGCCAAGTTGCATTTTTCATTCCCATAAACCACGAAAATTATTTTAATCTTGCTTTACGCCACATCCAGGACTAAAAAGGAGAACAAAAGTGAAGCTGACATTTAAATTTCTTCACTTACCCAATTGTATATTGAATATTGTACTGTTGAATACATAATATGGAAATCTGTTATATATCAGGAACTCTTATTGGTGCTGTGTATATATCAGTACGTAAAACAGATACAAAATGTTTTTCCTTGTGTAGTTGTATTTTAATGAGAATGGGCAGGCGATGATGTAATACATAAGATAGTATATTATATGGTTATGACTACTGTGGGTGGCAAGAAGAGTAAAAGAAAAAAAAAGAAAGAAAAGAAAAGAAAAAGGTGAGGGATTCTAGAATACCAGGGGGTAGTTACCTTTTTAAGTTTAGTGATTACAATAGAATTGTTGAAAACGTGACATTGGAAAAAATTCACAGGAGATGAAGAAATGAGCCAGCATTCCAGGTTAAAGAAAAAAAAAAGAGTTTTTAATATTATTTGATCTTCTATTATTGAGAAATGTATTTAGAAGCTTGTAAAAAAAATTAAGTGAGAATGTATGTATTCAAAAGCAAACAGGTGTGGGGTGCCTGGGTGGCTCAGTTGGTTGAGCGTCCTATTTTGGCTCAGGTCATGATCTTGCGGTCTGTGAGTTCCAGCCCCGGGTTGGGCTCTGTGCTGACAGCTCAGAGCCTGGAGCCTGCTTTGGATTCTGTGTCTCCTTCTCTCTCTGCCTCTCCCCCGCTCGTGCTCTGTCTGTCTGTCTCTCTCTCTGTCAAAAATAAACAACAAAAAAATTTTTTTCAAAGGCGAACAGGTGAAATGTCTAAAATCAGAGTGTTTTTAAAAATCAACATTCTGATGAATAATGTTATTTTAGTGACCATAGTTTATAAACTGATTTTGGCAATAGAATCCTCTCTTTATGTGAATTTCATATGGTGTGGTACCCTAGGATATACAGCAGCTAAAAGCAGAGCTTCTCCATTAAAGCCGGATGAGAAGGCCTATCATAGGTCACAGGTCACACAAAGAACACGGTCTGATTTCTCAAAGAAAGAACCACATAAAATACATAAAGTGGATTTATATATGCAATTCTGAAAATGTTTTTTCAATAGCAAAGTGAAAAAATTATACAGAACAATTTGTAGTGTAAGAACTTCTTTCTTTCTTTCTCTTTCTTTCTTTCTTTCTTTCTTTTTAATGTTTTATTTATTTTTGAGACAGAGAGAGACAGAGTATGAATGGGGGAGGGTCAGAGAGAGAGGGAGACACAGAATCCAAAACAGGCTCCAGGCTCTGAGCTGTCAGCACAGAGCCCGACACAGGGCTTGAACTCACGGACCATGAGATCATGACCTGAGCCGAAGTCGGACACTTAACCAACTGAGCCACCCAGGCGCCCTGAGACCTTCTTTAAAAATGTGTGGTGTGTTATGTGTGTGTGCATAGGAGAAAAAACACCAGGAAGAATAACCATTAACAGTGGTTACTTCCTGGAAATGAGTTACAGAATTCAAATAAAATATCTATATTGTTTCAGTGGCTTACATTGACTTTGCATTAAATATAAATTCTTTAAAAAACGGAACCACTGTTCAATATTGTCACATGTAAGTAAAAAATATATGTTTATCAAATTCGTCTCAATTTAAGTCAAACTCAAAAAGTAAAAACAACATGATCAGTAGGTACCACTGTGGAATTCTATGCAAACCCCAGGCATTATTTTTATCTACTAAAGTACCCCCTGTCTACATAGTACTATCCATCACTCAAACTCAGTATTGAGACTGTTGGAGCAGATGGTAGTTCCTGAGAGCAATCAGAATCCATGACTCACGGGAGGAAGTACCTCTCCAAGGATTAGAGGGACAGTTTCAATTTGTATCACATATGCCATCCAACATCTGTCAGATCACAATACTTCTTTGCCAATTTAGGACAAAGTTACTAACCACAACCTTGTCCCTGAGCAAAACAGTTGTATTAAATAAATATAAGGCAGGGCTGACTTATTGGAACATTTTTCAACTGTATTTTGAATGACAATTTCACCTAAACATTACCAATTCATACATTGTTCATGAAATAGGAGTTAAAGACACAAATATTCTCCCTCTCCAAATGGAAGTACACAAGTATGGAAAAAAGATTTTTCATTCCACATCTTTATACAATAGAATATCAGAAAAAAACAGAAAAAGCAAGAGAACTAATATATGGGACTTTCGGTGGCATAATATTTTAATAACACTGTGCGCACTGTGATAGTTAATTTTACGTGTCAACCTGACAGGGCCATAGGATGTGCAGATATTTGGTTAGACATTGTTCCAAGTGTGTCTTTGAGAGTATTTCCAGATGAGGTTAACATTTGATTCGGTAGACTGAGTCAAGCAGATTACCTTCCTCAGTATGGGTTGGTGTCATCCAATTTGAGGCAGGCTTGAATAGAACAAAAGTCTGAACAAATTAGGGAGAATTATCTTTCTGTGCCTTACCATATTACAGCTGGCACATCAGTCTTCTGCCTTCAGACTTCTACCCAGACTGGAACCACACCATCAGCTTTCCTGGGGCTCCAACTTGTTGACTGCAGATCCTGGGACTTAGCCTCTATATTAAGTTTAAGTTTAGAATTTGCATGAGAAAACTCTTCATTTTATCCATCTACATAGATTGACAGATGATAGGTAGATAGGTAGCTAGCTAGCTAGATTAGATTGATTGATAGAGATAGATGCCCTGTTGATTGGGCTCTTCTGAATAACCCTGACTCATACAGACACTTTTTAAAATTAAAAAACAAAAAAGGTGTAAAATGTTCTCCTCATTCTCCACTTTGTAGGCCACTGATCTACACTGGTTGAGCTCTCTCTCTCCTGCCTACTTACTGAGTGTTCCATAGTTCTGGGCTCTGCCTAAGAACCACTTTAGCACTTTAATTAGGACAAGAAATGGATCCTTCTTTACAATTTGAAATTCCCTTGTAGACTTTGCAGGAAAAAAGAAATATATGTCAGGATATACCACGAATCCCAGCATCCATAGAAGAGCCACATTTATTAAGGTAAATTCTCTTAGCATTGTTCTATTTGTTGTGGTTCTTGTTCCCCATCTTCTCTTCTATGTCTCATGATGATCTGCTCTTGATTCAGTTTTGTTTTTAATTCCTTTAGGATGTCAACAACAAGTCTTGATTAAATTTAGATGTAAGAAGATTAAAAATATAAGCTAAAGGAAATAATACTGAGTTTGGAACATCCAAGTAGATGATACTCAAGAGAGCCTCTAGAAAATGAGTTATCATAAAAATAATTTTTCATCTCTTCCTGTACGTGAAGCTGCTCCTGAAAAATAAAACTAATAATTCAATAAGACTTTTATGTAACTATGAAAATCTCTAATCATGCTGTTTCATTTACAAACAAAATAAGTAAGAGATAGATGAGATACTATGGGTCATTTGGAACAGTGTTTCTCAACCTTTTATTTATTATAATCTCTTCTAAGCTATTTTATACATATTATTTTCTAACTGTCCACCAATGAAATTTTAACACCACAGACACATAGTATATCTGTTTATATACTATAGGTACATCTGTGCTGTATACACAAAATGAGCAAAGGGGCACATAGGTGGCTCAGTCAGTTAAGCATTGGACTGTGTCTCAGGTTCATGATATCCCTGCTCATGAGTTCAAGTCCCATGTGGGAGCTCTGTGCTGACAGCTTGGGCCTGGAGCCTGCTTCAGATTCTGTGTCTCCTTCTCTCTCTGCTCCTCCCTGGCTCATTCTCTCTCTCTCTCTCTCTCTCTCTCTCTCTCTCTCTCTCTCTTTCTCAAGAATAAATGAACATAAAAAAATACATTTAAAAAAGAGCAAGATTTTTGGCTCCCCCAAAATAATATTTACTCTCTTGGGGACAACATTACCCTGATTGAGAATGCATAATCTAGAACAAAGATGGAAACTGAGGCTCTAAATGGCAAAATAACGTCTGTCTTTGCTAATCTAGTTATATGCTGTCACCAAATCTGAAAATACATAATTCTGTGAACAATGGAACATAATTTTGGCTGAACAAACAGAGATACATGGAAGTGAAATAAAAATTAGTGCTAATGCGAGTTCATACTTTAAAATTACATTTGAAAATATAACTGTGCTTCATTATAATTATTAATATGCTAATGTAAAAAGTGTCATTTGCTATTCTTGTTATCATCACTGTAATTGTATGTGGCTCATAAAAGGGGCCTCCTTTATAAAGAGTATGAATTATAATAGACTTTATATTTATTAGACATTTTAGGAGAACAGATTAAACTTAACTTTCATTAGAAACTCAAAATTGGATTTTAAAATATTATAGCTCTATGTGTTGTGGCTAAATTAACGAATAGGTTAAAAATATTTTACCCAAAATGAAATGTCCTAACTAACATTGTCACCCAAATAGGTGTGTTTTCAGTAAGAATTAAATACATAAATTTATGGAGAGTAAGAGGAAAATTGCCCCTCAACGAAATTAAGAACGTTTGTCTTTAACATTTCATTTTCGTCTTTAATATTTACTACTTATTTTCATGATTAGTAAGTATGTACATGCCCCATGGAATCACTTGGAAAACATAAAAATACAAATTCCAAAATCTGTTTTTTTCTCAGTGTTTCCTCTCTTTTTGGTGGCAACAACCAAAAATCTGAGAGTCATCTCTAACCCCTCCCTCACCCTTATGCCCATTATATAATGCTCTGCTGAAGGAACCTGGAGCCATTCATTCACTGGTTCAATCTCTCCTTTCACACCCTACATTAAGCCAATCAAAGTTCTGCATTAGACTGGCCATCCTGATCCCAGTCATGCCCTCTTCCAACTATTCACCTCACAACAATTATTGAGCCAAATTCAGTGTTTTTAAAGACAAAAAAGAAAGCTGAGTCATGTCACTATATATATAAAATTGAGTCGATAAAATGATACACTGTTTTCATTCATATCACTTTTTAATATTAAGGGTAATGGTTATAAATTTGTGTGTATTGGGAGGTTACTCAAAGTTTCTGTTTCATATCCTTTCATATTTGTGTAGCTTGGTTTTAATGTACTTTAAGTGATTTGCCTAAACAGTGGAAATTTATAATTTTACTTTATGTAATATTTACTTACTATAAATATTATGTAGTATTTATTTACTATAAGCATTTTCTAATGCTATCTTGATCTTAACTATCTTTGACTCTTGGTTTGCACAAATTCTTAATATTTATGTAGGAAACATATCTCTTTCATAGTGCTTTTAGCTTTATACCTTAATGCTTTATACTTTAACTTTAAATGTACATCAATATTTTTATGGTTTATTTTTTATGTTTTTTTTTTCCAAATTGCAGTATCCTTTGTGTCGGTTATATTTACAGTAAAGTGTTAGGTCTATTCAAAGGTGGCTTACTTATTTCTAATTTTAACTAATGTTCTTCTTTAATTTAGATTATTTTATGATTGATATGCATGAAAACCCATGAGATCATCATGTTGTTTAACTTATTAGTTACATTTAATGTTATAATTTTATCAAGACTGCAATATACATTAGGAAATAATTCCCTTTATTAAGTAGACAATGATGGATTACAATATCATGAAGTACTTAAGTACAAGTGTATATAAAGTTGAACAGGAAGCACAGGAGATACAGCTCTTCTGCTGCTTTGTTCGGTTGGCCTTAGGCTTGCAGATCATAATGGCAACAAAGGTAGAAAGTTGACAGGATGTTTAAAGTAGAAAGAATGGTTATCTGGAGATGGAGAAGAATAGGAAAAGTTTTTAACATTGAGTGAAATGTTAAGATATCAAATGCATATTTGCTGAGTGACATTTCAACTTATTACTCATTTAAGGCTTTTATAAAGAAATACCAAATTATTGCAAATATTTTAATTCTGTTATTCCTATTCAGATTTTTTGCCCACCTAGAAATAATTGTTTTTATAATCCAATATTTATTAAAGTGAGGCATCTTAAAACATAATTGCACTATTATTACAGCTGCAATCATGATATTGGCACATCCACATTGCCAATGTGCATTGCCTTGGTGACTTAACGCACATTTGTTATATTATCTTACAAGACAGGCTGTGGTCTCTGCGGTCTTTTCTAAAACATGGACCCACTGGCACATACACCCTTGAGGTATAAGATGGAGGCTTCTGTTATATTCATCAGGTATTCCCTGACCATGGGCTCTACATCTCCCTAGCTGAGGGTGCTTCTAAGAGCCAAGGGAAATCCTTCAAGGAAATAGAGTACTTGAGAATCTTTATTAGCTCAAACTTATCAAGGGAAATAAATTGCTGTGCTGTGCTAGTAAAGGGGAATGGAATGAGGCACCTTATCATATACCATACCCTCATTAAGTATATAAAATCAATGCTGATGACCAAAGCCCTCAAATATAGAGTTAGTAGGAGATCTTCAGTTACATTTGTATAGTGAAAAGCAAACCCAACAAGAGAAACAATATGAAAAGTAAAATTATTTCCATCTTATCTCTTCTATTGACGTTTTATCTATAATGCTGTGTGTGTGTGTGTGTGTGTGTGTATCTGCTTCTGGATTTATACTATGTGATCTAAACTTTCTAGAATCACTTTGAACATATATTATGCCAGTTTACATTAAAATGTAAGAAATGGACAACAGCACAATGTATTTACAAACTGACCCTTACACACTGTATTTAGCACTGGCCCTTTGTGTTCGTTATTGTTAGTTATTGTGGTAATATGTTATAATTCCACATATATTTTTTAACCCCATAATACATTACTACTTTTGAAACTACAGTTAATTACTTGTAAGGAATGTAGGAAAATAAAGAAAGTGACCTTTTCCAATTACCAATATATTTAGCATTCCTGTTGCTCTTTATTTCTTCCTGTAGGTCTAAGCTTACATCTGGTACTATTTTCCTTGGTCTTAAAAAGCTTCTCTTATTTGTTCTTGTAGTACATGTTTGCTGGAAACAAATTGTCAAAGTTTGCCTAGCTGAAAATGTCTTTATTTTACAAGCACAGGATTATAGATTTAAAAAAAAAACAATAGAATAAATGGGCTGGGTTAATATAAATACACTAAATTAATTCAAAAGATGTCAAGAAAAGAAGAAAAATGGATCAAAGAGCACACTGAATAAATAGAAAATAAGTAGCAGATGGAAGATACACACACACAATTTTATCAGTAATTTTAAAAATATAAATTAAAAGAGACTGTATGAATTATTTAAAAAATAAGGGCCAAATAGTATCTGCATACAAAAATTGAATAAACGGACAGTTTAATCACTTCTACTTCTTTTATTTAAGAGAAATGAATGTGTGTGTGTGTGTGTGTGTGTGTGTAACCATAAAAAAGACTTCTATTGGAATGTTCATAGCAACTTTATTTATAATAGTCCCAAACTGAAAAGAACCCAAATATCCAGCAATAGTTAAATGAATAATCAGTTGGTATATATTTATTTGATGCAATAATCCTCAAAAATAAAAATGAATAAAGTGCACAACAGCAGGTTTCATCTTAAAAATATTATGGTGACTCAAAGAAGCCAGGTATAAAATAATATATATTTACATGAAGTTTCTAGAACAGGAAAAAACTAATCTATGGTGATAGAAACCAAAAGGGTACTTGCCTATTTTAAGGTGAGAATTAAATGGAAAGGGGTATGAGGGAAATGTTTCGGATAATGGGAATGTTTTGCTGTTGTTTTTATTTCATGGTGATTACAGTTCTATGAGTTACAAACTCAGAATCGATGCATTTTAGCGTATGTCAACATACTGTAATAAAAATGAAAAGCAAATACCCATAGAAAATAGTGCAAATCATTTCTGAAAAGGGGTGATAATAAATTGATAATAAATATAAAATAGAGAAAGTATCAGTTTTCATTAAAAAGCCCAAAAAGCATGTTTGATACATACATGGTAAACCCTATGATTGGACCTGATCACAAAAAGAAATAATCTCATAAAGAGAATGATCAATTTTACCATGTTATAAATGGACCTCTCTTTTTCATGGAAAAATTAAATATTTGGCTGCAACATAATTTATCATTATATTATCATGATTTTAGGCTCAATCTAAATCGGAACCATTCCATATAGTGGAAATAGGAAGTAGGAGGGGCTTTAGAGCCAGAGACTTCACTTCAAAAACTAGTCACATCACTAAATAACAGGTGGTCCTTGAAATAATACTACTGACACAGTATGGCAACATTGTAAAGAAATAAAGTTATTATATGTAAAGTATCTGGCACATGGCAGGGTCATATTCACTGTTTTCCCTCATCTTGATTTAATAATGGGCAAGGTATTACATTAACATGAGCCCATCATTGAAAAGATAAGCTTTCATTGATTAAGTATACTTGCCCCTCCCTGGAAAAAATAAGTTAATGAATATAAGTTCTGGTTTATAAAACACTAGGTAATATAAAACTTTATTTTTAAATGTATATTTAGCAAAAGATCTTGGGTATAACCTAATGTGAATTTTGAGTGGCTTTTTTTCTGTTCTCAGGTATTATGCAGTATTGATTGCTTTTACTAGACAGTGTGTATCTATTGAATTAAAGACATTAAAAAATAACATTAAAATGACACAAACTTTTCAGCAACTGCTTTCTGAGTGATTATTGAAAGCATTTGGCATATAAAATATAGTTAAAATATAAGATTCAGAGATTATGGTATC
The DNA here is from genome assembly GCF_023721935.1 of Panthera uncia. NCBI lineage: Eukaryota > Metazoa > Chordata > Mammalia > Carnivora > Felidae > Panthera > Panthera uncia. Next base: position 34,819,402 of record NC_064808.1, on the reverse strand, counting down.
AGTAATTGTTTAAATAACTTGTTTCTTTGAATTCTTTAAAAGGAAAAAATACTTTTTTCCTGTTCGTTTGCAATACATTTTTTTCTTTCCCTTTTCTTTCTTTCTTTTTTTTTTTTTTTTTTTTTTTTTAATTTGGGCAAGTCACTTAGTAGTTTCAGCCTCCTGAATAATTAAATCAAAATTATCTGAAATCAGACTAACTGGATTAAAATTCTGATTGATATTTAACTTTTTACTTAACCAATTTGTATCTCATTTTTATCATCTTCAGAATGGGTATAATTATAGAATCTACCTCATAGTTATATGAAGTTTAAAGGCAACACTATAGTTACTCTGCTTAGAATAATGCCTGTCATAGAATAATAACCAATAATTGTTAGACATCAGTTCCTCACCTACCAAAGTCTCTGAAATAGATCTCTAACATTCTTCCAACTAAAACTTCTTACCTTTGTAATTCTGCTTATTTTCCACCTACAATAGTTCTTGTCTACTGTGTTTTAAGATAGTTTTCCTGTGAGCCAGTATATTGTTTAAATATGTATGTTTGCCTTTTATTGCATATTTCAGCGTGAAACTTGATTTACTAACATAGACTGCATTGATTTTCATTCTTTCTTTGCATAATCTACAGCCACAACATTTTTTTTTAAGATGGTAAACTATTCATTTGTTTTTGGAACATTGTGAGTCAAGGTGGGTTCTATTTTAATTTCAAACTTTGAATCAAGATTTCTTAGTTTGTCCTTTCATAGAGAAAATTTTACTTCAAAATCAGTTAAGAGGGAAAGAAAGAGGAAAAAAGCTAGAGATGTACTTTTTCTTTTTCCCTTCCTTCCTTCCTTCCTCCCTTCCTCCCTCCCTCCTTCCCTCCCTCCCTCTCTCTCTTTCTTCTTTCTTTCTTTCTTTTTCTTTCTTTCTTTAAATTTGTATTATATTCTTTCTCTTTCACCTTTATTTATGCTAAGAGAATAAAGGAGGGAAAGTCAGAGAGAGCATAAGCCCTCGCTGAAGGCTTGCTCAGCACTATGTAATCATGGAACACCCTGACCATCATGCCTGAACAAAACTGACCAAGCAAATTCAGTCAGATTTGGCAGGTTGCAAGTAGACGAATAAATGATAGAATTATCCTCACATGACTATTTTTCTATTTTCAGTTATATGTAAATGTAATATGATGAAGCACTTGTCTATTTGATGCCAATTGTTGGAGCCTCTGCCCATAGTTTTTCCCTCCCTATCTTGCTTACCAATCTTCATTCTCTGTGTACCCTTCATGACTAAAATGTACTTATTGAACACTATTAATATATTTTATGAAAGTATGTTATTCCCTATCTAAAGGATCCTCTCTAAAGGATACCATTTTATCCAATGTACTTTAATGGCATTATCTTAAGCAGTCTAAAAATAATATAGAATGTGCATGGTTAAATTTGTCCAGTAAAATAATTTTTATCATATAATTTTATGTGTAATGATTTTTATGTCTAAGTGATATTTCCACTACTGTAGAAACAGAGATAGAATCATTATTAAATGAGGTGACTAGAAAGGTGAAGAAGGTTTTTGTTTTCTGTTTTTAACAAAGTAAATATTGTCAACCAAAGGTCTTTTTATCATATATGGGTACAGATTGGAAGTCTTTGTGTTCCCTTTCATGATGCACACGGGCTCAAGTAAATAAGGTTCTTATATAAGCAACCTAAACTTTAGAAGTCTTAATGTGTTTATTTCTTTTACATATGTTCTCACTAATATCCTGACATTTAGAAATGAATCAATCTTGGTTTACAGAAAAAAGCAAACATAAAAAGTCATTTTATATCATATTGCGCATTTGATAATTTTTCACCACAAGTTATATTGCACTTAAACTAAGGTTTCTTGTTAGAATTAAGCAAAGAAAATTTAGTTAATTCCTCATACTTATTTTGGAAATCAACCATCGCCAAACTGTTGAAGTAGCTTTTTCCTGAATTCATTATATAGCTGAATTTATAAAACTTATTGACCCAAATTAAAAATATTCTTTAAGCTTTAATTATTAAGTATTTTTAAAAATATTTTATTTTTAACTAATCTCCACACCCAACATGAGGCTCAAACTTATTACCCTAAGATCAAGAGACACATGTTCTACAGGCTGAGACAGCCAGGCACCCCCAATATTTTTTATGTTGATTTTGGCTATTGTTATCATCCTTGCTTTTTGGTGTGTGTGTGTGTGTGTGTGTGTGTGTGTGTGTGTTGTATTAAGAGTAGGAACAATCAGATTCAAAGTCTTTTTTTTTTTTAATCTAAGTTAAAAAATTTTCTTTACATTTATTTGTTTTTGAGACACGGAGAGAGAGCACAAGCAGGGGAGGGGCAGAGAGAGGGAGACAGAATCTGAAGCAGGCTCCAGGCTCTGAGCTGTCAACACAGATCCCTACGTGGGGCTCCAACTCACTAACTGTGAGATCATGACCTGAGCTGAAGTCGGGTGCTCAACCGACCGAGCCAGCCAGGGCCTCCCCCCCTCTTTTTTTTGACGGAGAGATAGAGAGCAAGTGGGGGAGGCACAGAGAGAGAGATAGAAACCCAAGCAGGAGCTGGAGCTCACGAACCTTGAGATCATGACCTAAGCCAAAATCAAGAGTTGGACGCTTAAACAACTGAGCCACCCAGGTGTCCTTAGACTCAAGTTTTTATCATAGATTCCCCATTGACTGGTATAGGAGTAAAGTCAAAGTTGTTCCACAATTTAAAGAATTACATCAATTCCTTATCTGCTAAACACAATATTTCAAATGATAACCAATATTCTCCTTATCCTTTTCTTCTGGAGACAATTTTTTTTTCATTTGTAGTATGTGTCCTCTATGATACTGAGTATGGAGGAAAAGTCCAGAATTTATAATATTTTGCTGAAAGTCCAAAGTTGCTGAGGCAATACAGGAAAATAAATAGGGACCTGAAAGGATAAACATATGCTCTTGTAGATTACAGCGTCAGGGTGACCCCTCTATAAAAGTGTATGGATATTAGAGTCTTGGAGTAGGTTGAAATTAAAGGCTTCCCAGATTCTTTGGCTCAGGCCACTTTCCTCCATCTTTAAAGTTCTCAATGTTGCAACCCTCTGGCCATTGTTCCATAGTCACATCTTTCTCTGAATGTCTGCTGCCAAGAAATCTCTGCTTTCAAGGATTCAGAGGATTCGGTTTTTTTTATTTAAATTTTTGTTAGTTAACACATAGTGCAATATGGGTTTCAGAAGTAGAGTTCAGTGATTCATCATTTATATACAACACCCAGTGCTCATCACAGCAAGTGCCCTCCTTAATGCCCATCCCCCATCTAGCCCATCCCCCACCCACTTCTCTTCATCAACCCTCAGTTCGTTCTCTTGTGGTTTGTTTCCTTCTCTCCTCTTCCCACCTCCTCCCATATATGCTCATCTGTTTTGTTTCTTAAATTCCACCTATGAGTGAAATTATATTGATCCTACTTGGATAATCTACAATATCTCTATTTTAAAGGTGTTCTTAACCCTAATCACGTCTCCAAACTGTCTTTTTCCACGTAGGGTAATATATCCACAGGTTTGGGGGACTAGGGGATAGCAATCACTAGAGAATTATTGTTCTGCCTACCCCAATTTTAAGTACTTTCACTAAAACAAAACAGAGCAACAACAAAACAGTGCACAAAGTAAAGAAATACCACTAGCACTTGCTATGGACTGAATTGTGCCCCCCCCCCAAATTCTGATTCAAACACAGATTCTCAGTGTGACTGTATTTGGAGATAGGGTCTGTAGGAAGTAAATAAAGTTAAATGAGGTCGTGAAGTTGGCACCCTAATCCAATAGGGCTGATGCCCTTCTAGAAGTGCAAGAGATATCAGAGGTCTTTCTCTGCCATGTGAGGACACAGAGGGAAGGCAGTCATTTATAAGCGAGGAAAAGAGCTCTCACTAGAAAGGAAATTGTCTAGTACCTGTATCTTGGACTTCCCAGCCTCCAGGACTGTAAGAAATACATTTTTCTTGTTCCACTAAGCAGTCTGTGGTATTTTGTCACAGCAGCTCAAGCAGACTGATACAGTGTTCTATTCATTTCAAATTAGTAATAATATCTATAAAGTATCCCCATCATGCTGTAATCATAATTTCAGCAACATCTTTATACACGTGTTGTGTTTAGTTTTGAACATTATAAACGACACTATGTTTGATTTTTAACATTTACATTGGTCATATTCTATATCTAAACACACGCTATTTAACACTGCTGGTAATGAGTTCAAAGTGAACTGATACCACTCCATATTTTCTCTTCCAAAAGAAGCTTCTAGTTTACCATTCTTCCCCTGACATTTTAAGAAAGGAGGATCAAATTTCTATCACCTTCTGTGCAATTGGCAAGTCTTCACAATATGTAAATTAAAAAATAAAGAAAGTAACCAAGAGGAAAATGTGTTTGAACACAAAGAAATAGCTCTAAGCTTAATAAAAGCAGAGGTCATGTAACTTTTAATTTGCCAACAAATTCCCAACAATAGTACTCTAACTGAACACCTGTTGAATGACTGAGTAGAAATAGATTCTTTCCACAAAAACACATCACATACCCAAGTTAAAAGCCTGCAGTATTTTTGAATCACTATATTGTACATCTGAAACTAAGATAACACTGCATGTTAACTATACTGGAATTAAAAAAAAAAAACACCAAAACTATGGCAAATGACAATAACTATCACTGGGAAAAACCAAAGATGCACCAAGATAGAGCTAATAATTTCTTGTGGATTTAGCAATTTAATTTTTATCTTTAAATAGGGGGTATTATAATTGACTCCACCAAATAAATAAGAATCTAAAGCTCAAAAATTTTAACTATTTTGTTCAATGTCAAGTACAGAAAGTAATGTAAAGGTCCAGAACACAATACTGGCAGATGTCTATGTTTACATACATTATACTATTGTGTCCCCATAATAAATAGCTTAACAGATAACTTAACAGCCTTTGAACATAGAACAAGTTTGTCCTAGAGAAGCATTCTGAAATAGAATTTCATTTTCTTCTATGTATGTTGAATGTAACATGAATAGATTTTATGCATTTCACTGTTAAGTAATTTTGGTTAGGTCTGTCTTCTTCCACTTGCCCCTGGGACTCCAGGTTGCAGATGCTGCCTGGACATCAAGAGTCATGTTTGAAATGTACTGCTTTTGTTCTTTCATCTCTGCTATCGATAGATTGTGTTCGCGCTCATAATTCAGTCTCTTCCGGCGCCACGAGAAAATGAAGCACCAGATTAAAAAAAAAAAAAAAGGTTAAGTATGATGATGCAGAACAGAGAATTTTCAGATCATGGAATCCTAAGAGAGCTGATTCACAGGTCCTGCCATTTACTGCAAACATTTCCAGATTTCTTAAGGCCCTGACTCTAGTAGTGTTCACATAAATATTCTAATGCAACACGCACATTACACCACCAAACAAGGGGTTTTGGACAACTAAATTTGAGACATGTTAGTTTACAGGAAGTTCAGTTTTTATTTCTGGACTTGGGAAAGCTTGTTACATGGAAACGTTTAATCTACAATGTCGAAGGATATAGCCTGATGCCTTTTCACAAATCTATTTAATCCCTGATCTTTTAATACCTGATCAGTATTCTATGTAACACACTTTGGGAAACACTGGCTGACTAATTTCAGAAGTCCTTAAGACACTTTCACAACTACACTGAGGATTAGATAATGGACTCTTAATAGACCTAAAACTAGAGTCAAAACTAAGCTAGCTTTACATAATTTCAAGGCAATTTAAGATTCTGGTGCCATTTAAAAAAATGAATTACTTGGGTCGCCTGGGTGGCTCAGTTGGTTAAGCATCCAACTTCTGCTCAGGTCATGATCTCACAGTTCGTGTGTTCGAGCCCCACGTGGGGCCCTGTGCTGATAAGTCAGAGCCTGAAGCCTGCTTCTGATTCTCTGCCTCCTTCTCTCTCTCTGCCCTTGCCCTGCTTGCGCTCTGTCTCTGTCTCTGTCTCAAAAACAAATAAAACATTAAAAAAAATTAAAACATTACTTTCAGAAAATGTTGCAATTCCAATGATTTTGATGGCAGAAAGTATGACATTGGGTGAATAGGTAAGGACATCAACCTCCATGAACACAAGGATATTCAGAAAAATTAGACTCTATATGCTAACAGGTTTTAGAAATAATTAACTGATTTATAGTGCTTATATTTTCCAGTTTTTGGTTTTCGGTTGTGTTTTTGTTTTTGGCAAATCTAAGGGTGGTATTGACAAGACTCCAGGCTAAAAGAATACTTTCTACCTGCATATAAAATGATACAATTAGTGAAAAGAAAAGATTATGATATAATATAAACACACTGTTTTCTATTTCTTAAACAAACAAACAGACAAACATAATGGAATGCCTTAAAGTCTAACAAACAAAAATAATGGAATGCCTGAAAGTCAACACGGTCTTAGATTGAAAACTACACTAATTTAATTTTTAGATGAAGGAACTGGGGCTTAGTAAAGGCTAACCTCCTTGTCTGGAAACTTGGATTCTAAAAAAGACCTAGAGTCGTTAAATAACTTCAAAGATCCATAAAGATGTGTTTCTTGCCTCCTACTTTGTTATACTGAAACTACCTTGGAGTGAGGATTTAAATATATATCAAAACAAGTAATTTAAGAAGACTAAAGCAGGCTCCTGGGAATGTGTCCTACAACGCAGTTACTGTGCAGCAAGGAGGACAAAGGAGAGTGCTGACTCAGCAGCGGCCATCTTCTCTGACATTTGGCATTCAACCCAGTTGAGGAGAAGTTTGTGGAGCCAGTTGTAAATCTTCTATTCCTCTTGTGAATTCCTTAGATCCACCTTCTTACAGGAAGTGCATGATCAATGGACTTATACTGACCGTGTTTCAAATATAATTTTTTATATTTAAAAGTATTGGGTACCTGGATGGCTCAGTCGCTTGAGCGTCAGACTTCAGCTTGGGTCATGATCTCGTAGTTCATGAGTTTTAGCCCTGCATGGGGCTCTGTGTTGACAGTGCAGTGCCTGGAGCCCGCTTGGAGTTCTGTCTTCTTCTCTCTCTGCTCCTCCCCTGCTCACACTCTCTCTCTCAAAACTAAACTTTAAATTTTTTAAGTGTTTAGGGGTGCCTGGGTTGCTTAGTGGGTTAAGCATCTGATTTCAGCTGAGGTCATGATCTCATGGTTTGTAAGTTCAAGCCCTGCATCAGGCTCTGCAACAGACAGCGTGGAGCTTGCCTGGGATTTTCTCTCTCTCTCTCTCTGCCCCTCCCCACTTGCTTTCTCTCTCTCTCTCTCAAAATAAATAAACTTTTAAAAAAAGTATTTAAAACAAACGATTAAATGATTATGTTATAAATATGTCATTATGGTTCACTCACCCATGCCTTTACATAGGTTGGACCCTGGGCCAGGAATCTTTCCCTGCTATACTCACCATTGTTGTCCAAGTCTCAGTTCCAATGAATAGTTCCTCTTCTACAAAGTTTTCTCATCCCAAGTTAGTTTCTCCCTCCACCCGGCATACTGTGTCCTATATTACAATGCCTCTCTCATGTCATTATATTTGTATCTGCCTCTTTTACTAACTTGTAAGCTCTTTTATGAAATCCTGGGCATAGCATTGTATTTAACACATAGCAGCTATAAAGTAAATCATTCTTTCATATTATCTGAGATGATTTAATCTGGAGTTTTACTCTGAAATGTTCATCCTTGGTCAGGAACCCTGCGGCAAAACATTTTATAAAATATTAAGTGTATTTTTAAAAAGAAATTATTTTTGGAGTAATAAAGAAGAGAAATAAATGTTCCATGCTTCACGCGATTTAAACATGGAGAGACTTAAGCAGGAAGACAAGCACTTGGTTTATTCTCTTGAAAAAACTGCCATTGAAATTGAAGAGGTTTTTATGTTTTTATAAATCTTCACACTGGTAATGCAATCTAGTCACCTTGACTTACTTATTGGAGTAGAGGTTCCTGACGGTCTATGTTATTTTTATTTTTACTGTAAATTTATTTTAAATGTATTAGAGAAGAGAAAATAATAAAAATGTACTCAACTTTTTTCCCTCTAATACAAATATCTATTGGAGAGATTGATAGGAATTCCCTCAAGGCAAAAATAATGAAGTCATTATTTGACTTAATCTCATTTGTACTAAGATGTCTGTGGGATTGGGCTTGATGTTCTATTTTGTTCTTTGGAGGAAAAAGAACACTTCTAGTGGAACTTGAAAATAAGATTCTGAATATACGGGGAATGAAATTGATCTGTGAGAGTTTAATCGACATACAGTGAGATAGGGAAAAAGTTTACTAAACCCAGTAAAATTGCTATCTGAGTTAAAAAGAAATGAAATATCAGTAGAAGAAAGTAGGCAATTTAGAAATCAAGGTTTATAATATCTACCCATTCCTGACTTTCCTCTAATTTTTTGCTCACTAGGGAATACTCTCATTACTATTTTGAATGTTCACATGCCCAGGTAAAAAGAAATTGTGTGTGTGTGTGTGTGTGTGTGTGTGCACGTGTGTGTGTAGGGTACTGGGGTTGGGGAACCCTAGCCAGGAATATACCCTAAACTATTATAAATTAACTAAGAAAAAACTACTTGTCACTTGGCTTTCTTTTGCTAAAAAACATTCTCTCCATTTCAGGACCCATATCATGGATTTTCCCACTTTGAATATACCTTTGGTTTTTATTCTGTCTGCCACTATATCACTCTATATGTTGTTCTTTCTCTTTGAACATGCAAGTCAGAACCTTAATAGCCACAGAGATGATATTCATTTCACCTTTCTAGAATCCAAGACACAGACTTGACTTTATGTTTGGCTGGAATTCAGCTATTAATCATCTCCTCAAAATGTGAACACTATGACTTAGCTCTGAAATGAAAACTTTCGGTGAGTACCTCAAATGTTACCAAATGTCACTTCATAAAACAATTTTATTTTGACAATGTCATGCCAGCAAAGGTTAGTAGTGGGTCATAAAGATTCTTAGAACCAGCTATTGTCTGAAGCTTTCACCAAATAAAATGTCTTGCCTCAATGGTTGTAAAGTGATGGCTTGACTACCTATACAATCCAATCCCACACTGTCCTCGGAAGCCCTTTCTTTTGGTGAGCAGAAGACTTCAGATTGAACTTGCATATTTTTAATATGTCATTCATTAAATGGTTTTGACTGTACTCCCAAACTGGCTTTGCTCCTTTGAAAAAATTAAATTTTTCTGTTTTGATCTTAAAAAATTGTGGTTTGAAATGGTTGTGATATCCCAATGACATTCTGATTTCTAGCCCAGTGCATAGTAGTCTTTAATCCTGAGTACTACCCATACATCTTGTAAGGGCCTCTATTTCTTCCTTCCTATCTTAGCATCGGATCAAATGAGATGACGGTCTTCTTCTAGAATAGAAGTTTAAAGTCCTCATGAATGAAAGATTTTGCTGATCAGGCTTGGAATCTATATCACCATTTCTCCTTTTACTGTAATTTTTAACTTGAATTTTTACTCATTAATTCTTCCTCTTTGAATAGATCCTATGTACTTCATGGCAACACCAGCTTACTTCAGGAATTTTACATTGCAAAAATCAGCTTATTGAGGAATGTTATTGGCTGCGTGATCCAGTTAACCGAGCAATTCATAATTGAAGGAGGAAAAATAAAGAAATTATATATATATATATGTGTGTGTGTGTGTGTGTGTGTGTGCGCGTGTATGTGTGTGTATACAAACACACACACACACGCGCGCACACACACACATATATATATATACATCTTTAAAAATAGGGCTATTTTTAATTTCATTTATAAATCCAGCAAAAAAAATTGTAAGCTTTTCTATTTGTCTTTCAATGAGCATATCTCAAAGATTAGCGGTTGTCAAAGTGTGGTTCCTTTGCCAGCTGCATTGCAATGACCTCAACCCAAAACTTACTAGAAAAAACATATTTTTTATTAGAAAAACACCCCAAACCTACAAAATCAGAAGTCTGGGATTTGGTCCAAGCAATCTGTGTTCTTAATCAGCACTCTAGGTGACTCTGATATGCACTATAATTTGAGAAGCACGACGTTGATATGATTTCTCGTTTTGAAGACCTTTCTCATCTTTATCTGGTAAGTGCAACACCGTATTATACACAGCCTTCCCTGCATAAAATGTCATTTCTTTAAAAACACTCTGCCAATAAAGGTCTTTCTATCCAACAAACACAATAGAATCATCTATATTTTCTTTCTTAGAGATATTCACTTATTTATAAATGTTTGCTTAGAGCTCTTCAAGTTGTATATTTATAGAGTTAGTTGAACTATGTAAAATAAAATACTACTAAGACAGAGAGGGATTATTAAGCTTTACAAGTATTTTGAAAACTTGATTTACTGGCAATAAGTACTTACCAATTACTGTTTTATTCTGTTATTGCCACAATAATGTTTGATAAGAAATTTTCCCAAAAATCCACATCTAAAACAGTATTAATTTATTTTTGTTGGTGAATCTGTGGTCATCTGGGGGTGGACTTAGCTGGGTTCTTTGGGTCTTGTCCACAAGTTGCATGTAAGTGTGCATGTTTCATCCTTTCTAAACTAGCAAAATACCAAGAGTGTGTTGTCACAGCAATGGTAAAAGTGCATGTGAGATTCAGGGGCAGAAACACAGGATGCCTTAGTCAGATTTAGATTTGGCACACTGCCACTTCCATCTACATTTCACTGGCAAAACCCAGTCATATGGACACACTCCGTATCAGCGGGGAAGGAAACTATATTCTACTTCTAGATGGAGAAACTGCAAAGTCATCTGGCAAAGGCTACACACACACACAGAGTGGAGTGAAGTATGGAGAACAATAATGTAACTTACTTAAGTACCCACTGCATCCTAGTCACTTTTCCTAGCACTGAGAAGGCAGAATGAGATAAAATAAATTCATCTCTTCTTTTAAAGCTTATATTCTAGTGGAGGATATAGACATTAAATAAGTAGGTAATACAGCAGAGAGAAAGAAATACTTGGAAAAAAATAAAGCAGATAAGGAAATAGAAAGTAATGGGAAGGAGGGGGATTGTTTCTTTAAATAGGATGATAAGGGCAGGTGTCTGAGGAAGGGACTTTTGTGTGGAAATCTAAATAAAAAGGAAGGGCTAAGACATTAGAATGGACAGAGCCTTCCCAACAGAGAAATGTATGAGGACCCTGGAATGTATGGTGCTTGACATGTTTGAGGAACAGTAAGGAGGCCACTGTGGAGCCTTGATGGAATGTAGGGAAAAAATGGGAACAAAGAAGTAGACAGAGGGACACCTGGGTGACTCGGTTAAGTGTCCAACTTCTGCTCAGGTCATGATCTCATAGTTCGTGGGTTCGAGCCTTGTGTCAGGCTCTGTGCTGACACCTCAGCCTGTTACCTGCTTCAGATTCTGTCTCCCTCTCTCTCTGTCCCATCCCTACTCATGCTCTGTCTCTCCCTGTCTCAAAAATAAACAAAACATTAAAAAAAAAAGTAGACAGAATCTGATCACACTGACTTTGTAAGCTGTGGTATAGAAATTGAATTTTAATCCACAGATGATGACAAGCCTCTGGGAGATTCAGAGCAGAGATGTCATGATATTTAAACTTTAAGAGAATGATTTTGGATGCTTTGTGGAGAATAGATGGGGAAAGACACATAAAAATATTTGGAATTTTGTTCTTACATTTTCAAGGTTTAAAAGAGACATTACATTTTTAATATGAATCATTTGAAGATATATCTTCTCTTGGAATCACAGAAATTCTATTTGAGTAGACATTTTTAATTGTAACCCTGGAAATAACTAAGAATCAACAGATTAGTTAGGCTGCACAAACTTGGAACAGTTTAATTGTTGCTATGACAATAATTTCATTGTGGAATAAGCATATAGATTTGTCTTTTAGAGTTTCTTCTAGGTACTAAATTATGTTGTCACAAAATTGATATGTTGAGTCCCTAACCCATAATGTGATGTTACTTGGAGATGGGACCTTAGGAGATAATTAGGTTTAGAGGAAGTCATGAAGATGAGGCCCTTATGCTGGCCCTTATAAGAAGAGAAAATGACATTAGAGTTCTCTCTTCAGTGTGTGAGGCCACAGTAGAAGGCTGCTGTCTGCAATCCAGGAAGCAAGCCCTCACCGGGAATGGAGTTGGCCAACATCTCGAAACTTAATGAAAGACTTATGGAGAACCATATATGTCAGATATTCAGTGATACTGAATGAATGGGAAATTTTGCAGAGATCAGAGTCGAAAAAGACTTACAAGATGTGATTAATTAAAGGAGCAGCGATAAATCTTCAACAGGCTTTATGCAAACACTTCAGAAGGAGCAGCCAACTCAAAATGATCAAATACTACTTAGAGAGTTGAAAAGCCTGAGGAACATAACCAGCAAAAGCAGAGTGTGAAGCAAAGGCTTTGGCTGTAAGAATGGACTGAGAACAGTATCTGCTGGAGACTGATAATTCCCTTGAACAAAGATCTGTTCTATCAGAAGATAGAGCCATGAAAGAACTTAGAGTTAATTAGTTACTGTCCTTCTCTGAAAGTAGGAAACTATTTCAATGTATTTGAGGAATAGCCATTGCAATTTTGCTTGAGCACTTTCCAACATGAGAAGGTCACTTCTCCATAGAGGAGTCATTTCTACTTTTGGAAAAACTTCATGATTGAAGAGTTCTTCCTTATATTTACAATGCTGCTGTATGTCTTCTCGGATGTTCCTTTTTTTTTTTTTTTCTATTCTCTGGATACTCAGCTTGAGGTAGAAGGGTTTAGATCATCAAAGTCATTCTCCTTCATGTAGTTATGGTTACCACTCCTTCATGTGGTCAGGGACTTGTCACTCCTCCACATATTCCATCGGTTAGTCATATAACCCTACCTAACTGAAAAAGAGTGTGTGAAAGGTGGTCTACCTGTGTACCACGGTGCAGGGAAGAATGAATTTATTTTGTTAAGGTTCATATACACATCTCAATAAGAATATGGAGCCATTGAAGCTTATTGCCAAGCTAGGGAGTGACAGAGCAAAGTAAAGTTAGACATGGCATACATGCTCTGTGTAATGAAGAAAAGAAACTGTAATGATGCCCTGAGAGGACTTTTGGTCTATATTTAACTCAATGCAGGAAAATGAGTCCATTGCCAATAAAGCTCTTGCTTTTTCATCTAGAACCAAGAGCACATGCTGACCATCATATCACTTACATAAAAGACAAAACTACATATATTTTATTAAAACACTTCAAGCACCCAAGTTTGAAGCCCTGTATTAATATAAGAGCAGGCTTTGTTTTATGTTCTTAGTCTCACTTTGGAATGAACCATGAAATAATTAGATTTCCCCACCTTTCCAATAAAATGTTATCAAATTTCAGTTAGATGACTATTCATTAAGTAATTATTGGGTCCCTAATATGTCTAGACATTGTGGTAGAAATTCGGTTGATGGTGTCAGCATTCCTCATAAAAATATGCAAAGTGAAGGACAAAAAAAATATATAGTTGACTCTCAAAGTATGTGTAAGATACCTGTTTTAAAAATCTGTCACAAAGTTCTCTGTTCTTTCACTCAGCTGAGAAACCTGCGCAAAGCAGCCTTGACATAGACAGATTAATTTGGAGAGCAGCTGGGCAGAACAGAACTCCTTCTGGGAAGCACAAGGCTCCAGGCTGATTTTTAGCTAGGCGGTAATGTTGTAAGTGGTGACAGATATTTCATATCATGAAAATGTCACCAAAGAGTAAAATTCCCATGCATGTCTGTGAGCAGAACGGGCGGTTGGCCTGATAGTACCCTGTTTTATTTGATCTGCGAAGGAACATTAATGAATACTCTTAACACTAAGAGAAAAGACTACAGCCAAAATCAGTCATGATGTGCAATCCAAAACGATGTAAAGGCATGAAGAAGATACTAACATTGGCTTCGAAAAGTTAAAGTGGATTTGAACATACGGTAAGAGTTGGATAATCAGTTAAGTAATGAGTTAAAAATGATAAAATATGGAGGAAATAGATTGATTGTGGCTATACGTGGGGCTGAAGCCAAATGATGTAAACAAGGAAGTAGCAAACGAGTACCAAAAGGTTGATCAGTTGAGGCACTATATTTCTTATAGCCAGCTATTTTTTATATTGACCTTCTTTTTGTATATCTGTGTTCCATTTTCATAAACCCATCATCGTCTATCTAAAAGTAAAGTTCTCTGGGCCCAGTATCTGCATTGCTTTTATCATCAAGGCTTTAAAAAAATGTTGTTAAGGGGTGTCTGGGTGGCTCAGTTGGTTAAGCATCTGACTTCGGCTCAGGTCATGATCTCATGGTTTGTGGATTTGAGCCCCACTTTGGGCTATGTGCTGACAGCTTGGAGCCTGGAGCCTGCTTCAGATTCTGTGTCTCCCTCTCTCTGCCTGCCCCCACTCATGTGCATGTTCTCTCTCTCTCTCTCAAAAATAAATAAATATTAAAAAAAGAAAAATGCTTTCAATATTGAAAATTTATAACTTTCTACTTTTAACTATTTTTCATATAATTTACCAATGGAAAATGAAAAATCTAATTGTAAATTCTGAAGAAAAAGTCCAAGTAATTAGACAGAAAATTGTGTTACCCGCCCCTTTTTTTGAGTACAAAATGCTTCAATTTTATACAGATATTTTTCAACAATAATATTCTTTTACTTTTAAAACATGAAGATAATGTCCCTGCCTAAAAATGAATTGCCTATAATTCGGACCACTGGAAAACTTTATTGACATGGCAGGCCACATCAATGTGACTGTACAATAATTTTTTAAGACCTCAGAAATGTCTACAGTAGTGCCGTAGACAAAAACCTTCTTAAAGAGATTTAGAGTGTGCTTCATAGTTTCTGTCCATCAAACACCAGAACTTCTCATAAAGTCACAGGAGTCTGTCACTCAACCTTCTCAGCAGAAGCCAAAAGAGAGGAAGAGCCCGTCTTGAAAAGATGTATGGATTTGGCTTTTTCCATATGGAGTGGACCTTGATACTATCTATAGACAATTCACAAACTTTTAAAAGAATGATATATGCAGAAACACTGACAGCTTGGACTGAAAAGGAAAAGAAACAGTAAAAATAGAAAAGAGGCCTTTAGACTCCCAAACTGCTTCTGGCAGGAATCAAACTGAGACATCTACTCAGATACAAGAATGTATTACCTTTCATAAAAATGGAAGGATGATTTAGAGTGGACTTAAGGACCCAGAAGGCAGTGCCAAGAGCCATCAAGCATATTTCCTGGTACTTGAGACCTTAATCAAGAAACGTCCAACATTTGCCAAAGCTGATTTCAGAATTGCTATGGACCAATAATTCCTTGATGTCTCCTATTTTCTCCCCCTTTTAACAGTAATGTCTATAGTAATTATTTTATGCCTGTCCTATGACGGTGCATTGTGTCTGTGGAAGATAACTTATTTTAGCTTCACAGGTTGGAGGGATATATACTCAAGTAGTCACACTTAATGAACTATATCCAAGGAGTCTCATCTGCACCTTGTTTTAAGTCTCACTTAATGACAAGTTTTGGGACATTGCAAGGGAGTGTGTATTGAATGTGAAAGAACCATGTATCATTGTGGACCAGAGGACAGATTGTGCTAACCATGCTCCAAGATGGTTCCAAATGATATCTGCCTTTGGTATTCACATCCTTGTGCAGTCCCCTCCCATACTGTACTAAAGTCCTGTGTAGCCAATAGCATATGGCAGAAGTGATGGTATATAACTTCTAATACTAAGTTATAAAAGGGAATGAAACTTCTCTCCTGGTCTCTTTCCCTTTCTCTCTCTCTCTCTCTCTCCCTCTTTCTCATCACTGCCTCTGGGAAAAGAAAGCTGGCATGTTTGGAACAGTTCTATGATGATGTTTGTTCACAAGGCAGTTTACTAAACATCTCACCAATAGCTATTAAGAACCTGAGACCTGCCAAGAACCACATAAGTAAGCTTGGAAGAAGCCCAGGTCAATATGATTGTAGCCCTGGCCTACAGACACTGAACTAAAACTATACAATTAAGCTGCTCCTGGACTCCTGACCTTCAGAAACTGGGTGATATAATAAATGTTTGATGTATTGATTTGCTAGTCTTTGAGGTATTTTTTTCTCTCTCTTTTTTAAAGTTTATTTATTTTGAGAGAAAGAGAGCAGGGGAGGGGCAGAAAGAGAAGGAGAGAGAAAACCCTAAGCAGGCTTCATGCTGTCAGCACAGAGCCCAAACTGGGGCTCGATCTCATGAACTGTGAGATCCTGACCTGAGCTGAAATCAAGAGGAGGATGCTTAACTGACTGAGCCGGCCAGGAGGTATTTTGAGGTAATTCTTTATGGAAATTTTTAAACTAATACCTTTATCAAAATGAAAACTTCCAGTATCCAAAATCTATAAAGAACTTATCAGTCTACACCCAAAAAAACAAATAATCCAGTGAAGAAATGGGCAGAAGACACGAATAGACACTTTTCCAAAGAAGACATCCAGATGGCTAACAGACACATGAAAAGATGCTCAACTTGACTCATCATCAGGGAAATGCAAATCAAAACCACAATGAGGTATCACCTCACACCTGTCAGAATGGCTAAAATTGACAGTTCAGGAAACAGATGTTGGCAAGGATGCAGAGAAAGGGGAACCCTCTTGCACTGTTGGTAAGAATGCAAACTGGTGCAGCCACTCTGGAAAACAGGATGGAGGTTCCTCAAAAAGTTAAAAGTAGAACTATCCTACAACCCAGCAATTGCAGTACTGGGTATTTATCAAAAGGATACAAAAATGCTGATTCAAAGGGGCATATGCACCCCAATGTTTATAGCAGCATTATCAATAGCCAAACTACGGAAAGAGCCCAATGTCCATCAACTGATGAATAGATAAAGAAGATGTGGTATATAGATACAATGGAATATTACTTAGCAATCAAAATTAATGAAATCTTGCCATTTACAACAACATGAATGGAACTAGAGTGTATTATGCTAAGTGAAATATGTCAGAGAAAGACAAATATCATATGAGTTCACTCATAAGTGGAATTAAAGAAACTAAACAGATTAGCATAGGGAAATGGAAGGAAAAATAAAATAAGGTACAAACAGAATGGGCTCAAATATAGGGGACAAACTGAGAATTGCTGGAGGGGTGGTGGGTGGGAGGATGGGCTAAACGGGTGATGGGCATTAAGGAGGGCACTTGTTGGGATGAGCACTGGATGTAATATGTAAGTGATGAATCACTAAATTCTACTTCTGAAACAAATACTACACTATATGTTAACAAACTTGAATTTAATTTAAAAAAATAAAAGAAAATCCTCCCCCAAAATTAAAAAAAATAAAATGAAAATGCCCCTTCTTTTAGAAAGTGATTCTTCCATTGCAATTATCGCATTAAATTATGATAATTTATTTACACATTACTAGAATGTGAGGAAAACTACATTTAAGTATGTTTCTCCAGTGGCCAGACTAGCAACATATAAATACTAAATATTTACAGAAAAGAGGGAGGGAAGTAAGAGCTTCTATTTTTCTTACATTTTCATTAATTTTCCAGGCATAAATTATACTCAAAAAGCACACATACACACACACACACACACACACACAAATGAAAACTAATTAAGACCCAAGTACCCCAAATCAAAATACTTATTTTTTTTCTGTTATACATATATGTTTGAAAATGGAAATCTAATGGAGTCATGAGGAAGTGGTTAGGCAGGTCTGTGTTGAGAAGTTAAAGACCATATGGGCTATGCAACAGAGTGCTAAGTAAAACAATATTCTCAATCCCAAATCATTTTCCTGCCTATTTTTATTTTCTTAGTTTCTTTACAACACCATGAAAGAAAAGTATTATCTCATGCAATTGCTAAATATCTTCACTGGATATAAATTGTTCTTTCCTTTTGGTAGGGTTTTTCTTCTCCCATTTCAAAAAGGATTAACAAGATAGCATAAGCAGGTGACTAAATAACATTTTCATTATATGGAACAGTTATATAATCTCAAAGTGATATCTGAGGTAGATGCAAACACATAGGAACCCTCTTAATGGGCCAAAGGGAAAGACTCCAACTAAATCCCTGACAGAGTAGCTCAGTTCAGCAAGCTGGGCTATCCAAAGTCAACCACCTTTTTGGGTTAACACCCAAAATATATAAAGAACTCCTATAATTCAAGATCAAAAAACTAACAATCTGGTTCAAAAATGGGCACAGGATATGAATAGACATTTTTTTCAAAGAAGACATATGGATGATCAACAGGCACATGAAAAGATGCTCAACATCACTAATCATCAGGGAAATGCAAATCAAAACCACAATGAGATACCACATCACACCAGTCAGAATGACTGGTATCAAAAAGATAGGAAATAACAAGTATTGGCAAGGATACAGAGAAGAGGGAACACTCTAAACTGTTGGTGGGAATGCAAATTGGTGGAACTTCTATGGAAAACAATATGGAGTTTTCTCAAAAAAATGAAAAATAGAAATACCATATGATCCATCCATTCCACTTCTAGGTCTACCTGAAGAAAATGAAAACACTAATTTGGAAAACATATGCACCCCTATGTTTATAGCAGCATTCTTTACAATAGCCAAGATATGGAAGCAGCTTGAGTCCATAGAAAATGAATGGATAAAGATCTATATACATACATCTTTATATATACAAGAATATTACTCAGCCATAAAAAGGAACAAAAACCTTGCTACTTACAACAACATAGCTGGACCTAGAAGGATCATGCTAAGCGAAGTAAGTCAGAGAAAGACAAGTACTGCATGATTCCACTTATAGGTGGAATCCTAACCTTCCCCGCCCCCCACACACGCACGCACACACACAAACACACACACACACACACACACACACACACACACACAATGAACAAAACAAACAGATACAGAGAACAAATTGATGGTTGTCAAGGGGGATGAGAAATGGGTAAAATAGGTGAAGGGAATCAAGAGTTACACTCTTTCAGTTATAAAATAAATTAGACATGGGCATGTAATATACAACATAGGAAGTGTAGTCAATAATATTGCAATAAATTTCTATGATGATGGGTAACTGGAAATATGGTGGTGACCATTTTGTAATGTACATGCATATTGAATAACTGTGTTATACCATGAAATTAATACAATATTGTATGTCAATTATGCTTGAATAAAAGAACAAAACCATAAAAAAAACCCCAGACAAATAAAAAAATAAATAAAATCAATCCCCTTTTCAATTAAGAGTGTTTTGACCATTTTTCTACATGCACTGGGAAGGAGCTCATCTGATAACGGTGGGAGAGGAGTTATGGGGCTTAATATTACCAGCTAATTAGGAGTGCCTGAATGGCTCAGTCAGTTAAGCCTCTGACTTCCACTCAGGTCATGATCTCAGGGTTTGTGGGTTCAAGCCCCATGTCAGGCCCTGTGTTGACTGTTGACATCTCAGAGCCTGGATCCTGCTTCAGATTCTGTGTCTCCCTCTCTCTCTGTCCCTCCCCTGCTCATGATGTGTCTCTCTCTGTCTGTCAAAAATAAGTAAATGTTAAAAAAATTTGAAAAAAAAATATTACCAGGTAATCAGTAACCCTTTTATGGTCTCACCCATACAAAATGTTCCCAGCCAAATTAGACCATTCATGTTCATGAAACAAGCCCCGTATTTTAATAGTTCTCTTATTTTTCTCCCTACTTGGAATCTTTCTCCTTGGTTAAAACTGACACTTTTCTGATTTTTATTGGAATTTAAATAATATATTAAAATGTCACTAAAATTTGCTTGAAGTATTTTTGAGAACTTTGCAAACAACAGAAATTCATTAAGCAGCAAAGTCATTTGATATAGCAAAGCAATAGACTAAGATATCTGTATAATCATTTTTATTAAAACTCTAAATTCTATGGAAAAACAACCTTCAAAGACTGTTGTCATTAATATAGGAAACTTTAGAATCCCTAAGGCAAGTTACAATTCAGAACTCAGGAAGAATCAAAAAGCTCTAAATTAGTTCACATCTGTTTTTATAAAATGAATTGAGTGTTTCTTTATTAGTTGATGTGCTACACATTCTGGCTACAATGATACATAGGATATGGTCTTTATTTTAGAGATAATTATAGTTAAGAGGAAATGAGGAGAACTCAGAAATGAAGTTTCCTCTATACTATAGACACAGGATGGCTGGGGATCTGATGGGCATGCACATGGGACATGAGGAGCACAATATAGAGCACTTCCTTGGGGCACCTGAGTGGCTCAGTTGGTTAAACATCTGACTTTGGCTCAGGTCAATCATCTCATGGTCCGTGGGTTCCAGCCCTGTGTGGGGCTAGGCTCTGTGCTGACAGCTCAGAGCCTGGGACTTGTTTCCGATTCTGTGTCTCTCTCTCTCTGCCCTTCCCCCACTCATTTTCTCTCTCTCTCTCTCTCTCTCTCTCTCTCCTCTCTCTCTCTCTCTCTCTCCTCTCTCGCTCTCTCTCTTTCTCAAAAATAAATAAACAAAAAAAAAGAGGAAGGAGAAAAAAAAAAAAAAATATATATATATATATATATATATATATATATATATATATATATTAGATAGATAGATAGAGCACGCACTTCCTCTAA
Organism: Panthera uncia; assembly: GCF_023721935.1. Classification (NCBI taxonomy): domain Eukaryota; kingdom Metazoa; phylum Chordata; class Mammalia; order Carnivora; family Felidae; genus Panthera; species Panthera uncia. The sequence goes on along the minus strand of NC_064808.1, from coordinate 34,798,625 downwards.
CTAGGATTCCACAGAAGATCAGTGGTAGCAGGCAAGGGTAGGGTGGATTTTTAAAAACAGACAACAACATGTAGAAATGTGCTGTATGAAAGTGTAAGGCACCACAGTCAGTTTGGTATTACTATAGCATCATTTAAGGTAGGACCAGACAGGGGCGCCTGGGTGGCGCAGTCGGTTAAGCGTCCGACTTCAGCCAGGTCACGATCTCGCGGTCCGTGAGTTCGAGCCCCGCATCAGGCTCTGGGCTGATGGCTCGGAGCCTGGAGCCTGTTTCCGATTCTTTGTCTCCCTCTCTCTCTGCCCCTCCCCTGTTCATGCTCTGTCTCTCTCTGTTCTGTCCCAAAAATAAATAAAAAAACGTTGAAAAAAAAAATTAAAAAAAAAAAAAAGGTAGGACCAGACATAAAATTGTGGGGCCCAGTGCTAAACAAGACTCTGAGACTGTTCTTCAAAAATGATCAATAATGTCAAGCTTGCTTCAACAGAACATTAAACCAAGTT